>NC_052157.1:92336514-92636514 GCF_902713615.1 Scyliorhinus canicula
GCAACGATGTCAGACCGAGACGTGGTGGTGTGGAAGTCCGGGGGGGAGGGCGGTTTCTGGGGTTGCTCAGCACACCCAACGGGGGTCATTGCTTAATGTTCCATCACCCCCTCAGCCACAGCAGCATTAAGCATCCTACACACCCACGCACACATCGGACAGAGCACAGAGGTCGCTTCCATCAGTGATAAAACGTGTTTAAATTGTACAGTTATATACATGCGCCCTGGCCCCGATAGCTGAACTGCGCCCTGTTCCCTCGCTAACTTATTCAGTGTCTAACATTTTGGCCTTACGGGCACTATCAGTATGCCTCAGTGGATCCCGATACTACTCAACATGAGTGGATGTGGCCTTCTGAGACTCATTCCCTGCGATCAGGGACCCCTTGGCGCATGTTTTACGGAGAGGCCAGGCCTGGATGTGGCCAGCTGATTCTCGGGTGTGCTCGCATGCGTATTGCCGCGCTGCTGCGCCCAACCAGATGCTAGTGCGATGTTCCTGGACCTCCCCAGATGGAGTCACCGATACGTTCCCAACAACTCTTCCTCTCTCGCGGTGCATTATGGGCAGCGGGCGTCTTGTGGAGTGCGAGTGGAGACCTCTCCCGAGGTACGCCAGCCTCTGGCGCTGCCTTCCTGGAGCCTCACCGTGTCATCGAAAGGTCTATGTACGTTATCTGCTATGGAGTCGAGGGGCTGGTCAATCACTGACTTCGAACGTGACACAACCCACTGGAACTGTGTCAGCTCCCTCATGTACTGCGCCATCTGCCTCTGCGTCTGTGCGATGGACAATGGACAATGGACAATGGCGTGAATGCGCTCAGCCATGGCCTGCTGGGACTGTGTCATGGCCTTCTGAGACTGGGCCACAGTGAAGAACACCGCCACAATTTGCACATGGCTCTGGCACATGGCTGTCTGTGAGTCGGCAGCCATGTCCTCGGCCATGACCTGCGCCTGCACAGAATGCCCTATGCCTTGCATAAAGTAACCCATTGCTGACACCGTAGCCTCCATTGCTTCCATTGCTGACCCCATCCGTGTGGTTTCATCCTGGGTGACATACATGACCGAACCACTCCCTGCTCCTGCTCGTGATCGGACTCCTCCTCCTGCGTCCCCAAGTGGTGTAAGCCGGCCGTCATCTCCTTCTGTGGTCCCTGCGTCGCTGGCTTCATCGCATCTTTGGGTGGAAGATTAGATTCCAGGAACCGAGGACCGGCCTGGGTGGCAGCTGGTTCCTGTGGCTGGGCTACCGTCTGACCTCTCGGCTGCTGTACCTCCACATGCTGAACCAGACAGTCTGTATGGTGCGAACCAGTAAGTGTCTAAGAAGCCTCCCCACGAATGATCCCAGTAAGAAGTCTTACAACATGAGGTAAAAGCTCAATAGGTTTGTTTCAAATCAATAGCCTTCGGAGAACTGTTACTTCCTCAGGTGAATGAAGAGATATGTTCCAGGAACATCGATATAGACAAAGTCAACATGCAAGACAATGCTTTGCATGCGAGCATTTGCAAGTAATTAAGTCTTTACAGATCCAGAGATTGTGTAATTCGCTCCTATTTAACCTTGGGTTCCCCCTATCCAACAGTTCATTGATGTGTGACTACCAGCTCATTTTCATGCACGTATACGCCCAATAGCCAGGAAATGAGCAGGACACCTTCAACATTCCTTACTCGACGGTTCACCACCTCCTTGACAGTGTATTCCGACTGTGGTCGTTGTTTGTGATGCCTCTCCAGAGGTCATAGAGCAATGAGGAGAACCGCTACAATAACGCCAATGCCACGGCCAGAGGCGTCATTGAGCGACGTTTGGATTCCCGAAGGAGCGGATCGGATGCCTGCACCATGCAGAACGAGCACTTCAGAACAATGCTTGGGGAGTCTCCCATATCGTGTTGGCCTGCTGCATCTTCCACAACTGCAATTCTACACAGGGCGGCAGAGCGACGACGCTGATTGGCTGTTGCGGGGAGTGTAAGCCTCATGTGCAGTCATTGCCTCTGGAAGGAGCTCTCAGTGAGGATAGACTGCGGGAACAAGTTGAAAGCTGCTGTCGGCGTGTCTGAAAATCAGGGAGGCTTTTTTTCTCTGGAATTGTCAAGTGGATAATTGGAAGGAATGGCAGAGAAGGCAGTACAATGTTGCTCCTGTAGGATGTTCGCGGTGAGGGACACCGTCAGAGGCCCTGCTGAGGTCACCTGCGGGAAGTTCACCCATGTGCAGCTCCTCAAAGATCGTGTTAGGGAAGTGGAGCTGGCGCTGAATGAACTGAGGATCATTCGGAAGGCAGACTCGGTTAAAGATAGCAGTTGCGGGGATGCACTTGAGAATGGCGGTAACTGGGTGACCTTTAAAAGGAGGGTGGAGAAGCAGTCAGGGCAGGGATCCCCTGCAGTTGTTCCCCTCAATGACAGGTATACCGGTTTAATACTGTTAGGGGAGCGACCTACCAGAGGTAAGGTACGGTGACCAGGTCTCTGGCACTGAGTCTGTCCCTGTGGCTCAGAAAGGAAGGGGGAGAGCAGGAGAGAATTACATATTGAAGACTTTATAGTTAGGGTATAAATGGGCGGTTCTGTGGCAACTATGGAGGTTCACCGTTGGTGTGCTGACTCCCAGGTGCCAAGGGGGGCGGGGCGGTGATTTAAACTAATTTGCCATGGGGTGGGAAACTGATTTGTAGTCCAGGAGCTAGTGTTGCTGGAGTTCAGGAAGTTGAGGGTAGTGCAGTACTAAGGAAGGTACCAAGGTCATAAGAGTGGATCTGCAGGCATGCAGGTGGTTTGAAGTGTTTATACTTCAATGCGAGGAGCATCAAGATTAATGTTGGTGAGCGTCAAACATGGATTCGTATCTGGGACTACGATCTTGTGGCCATTACGGAGATGTGGATAGAACCGGGGCAGGAATGGTTGTTGGAGGTTCCAGGGTTTAGATGTTTCAGTCCGATTAGGGAAGGTGGTAAAATAGGTGGAGGAGCAGCATTGTTAATCAAGGATAGGATAATGGCTGTAAAAGGGCAGCGTGAGGAGGATCCATCGCCCGAGATAGTGTAGGTTGAAGTATTGAAAAGAGCGGTGTCGTTGTTAGGAGATTTCTATAGCCCCCCAAACAGTAACAGAGATGTGGAGGAAAAGATTGCAATGCAGATTATGGATGGATGCGGTCACAGGTTAGTTGTCATGGGTGACTTTAACTTTCCAAATATTGATTGGAACCACTATAATTCGAATATTTGGATAGGGCTCTTTTTATCCAGTGTGTGCAGGAGGGGTTCCTTGCACAATATGTGCATCGACCGAAAAGAGGCTGGGACACATTGGACTTGGTACTAGGTAATGACCAGGGCCAATTGTTAGATTTGATGTGGGAGAGCACATTGGAGATGGTGACCACAATTCCGTGACTTGCACTATAGCAATGGAGAGTGATAGGAGCATACGACAGGGTAAAGTTTGTAACTAGGGGATGGGTAATTACGATGCGATTAGGCAAGAATTGGGGAGCACAAGATGGAAACAGGAACTGTCACAATTGAGATGTGGAGCTTGTTCAAGGAGCAAATTCAGCTTTTCATAGATATGTGTGTCCCTTTCAGGCAGGGAGGAAATGTTCGAGTGAGGGAACCATGGTTTACAAAAGTGACTGCATGTCTTGTCAACAGGAAGAAGGTGGCTTATGTAAGGATGATGAAACAAGGATCAGTTAGGGTAATTGAGGGATGCCAGATAGCGAGGAAGGAGCTCAAGAAATGGCTGAGGAGAGCTAGGAGGGGACGGGGAAGATCAAGGAAACCCTCAAGGCTTTATGTACGTATGTGACGAATAAAAGAATGACCAAGCTGAATATTGGGCCGGTCAAGGACAGTAGTGGGAACATGTGCATGGAGTCTGAAGATGTAAGATAGGCCCTAAATGAATATTGTTCTTCAGGTTTCACAAAGGACAGGGGCCATGTTGTTGAGGAGGATAGTGCGATACAGGTTGGTAGGTTGGAGGAGAATGATTTTCGGAAGGAAGATGTGCTAGAAATTCTGAGTATCCTGAGGACAGTTATGTCCCCTGGGCCTTAAGGCGTATATACTAGGATTCATTTGTAGGCGAGTAATGAGATTACATTGCCTTTGGCTTTCATCATTATGTCCTCACTGTCTACAGGAATAGTGCCATAAGACTGGAGAGAGGCGAATATTGTCCCTTGCTCAAGAAAGGGAAGAGGTATAACCCAGGGAATTATAGGCCGATTAGTCGCACTTCGGTCATCGGTAAATTATTGGAAAGTGTCCTGAGGGACAGGATTTCTCATCATTTGGCTAGATACAGCTGAATCCAGGATAGGCAGCACGCATTTGTGAGGAGTAAGTTTGTTTGTATTCTTTCAGGAGGTAACTAAGTACATACATGAAGGTAGAGCAGTTGATGTCGCATCCATTGATTTTCGTAAGTCGTTTCATAAGGCGTTCCATGGTCGGCTCATGCAGGAAATAAGGAGGCATGGCATAGAGGAAAAATTGGCCGATTGGTAGGTAACTGGCTATCACATTGAAGACGGTGGGTCGTGGCAGATGATAAATTTTCATCCTGGAGCCCAGTCACCAGCGGGATACCGCAGGGATCAGTGCTGGTTCTTCTGCCATTTGTGATTTATTTCAATGACTTGGATGATGGAGCTGAAGGTTGGCTCAGTAAATGTGCTGATGACACCAATATTTGTGGAGTAGTGCATAATGTCGAAGGTTGTTGTAGGCTGCAAAGAGACTTGATAGGCTGCAGAGCTGATCTGAGAACTGGAAGAATGAGTTTAACCCTGACAAGTGTGAGGTCGTACATTTGGTGGGCAATTTTGAATGCGGCAGGATTGCGAAGAATGCAGAGGAGCAGAGAGATCTCGGAGTTCATGCGCATAGATCTCTGAAAGTTGCCGCCCAAGTGGATAGAGCCGTGAAGAAAGTATACTGTGTGATAGCATTTTTAACAGGGGGATTGAGTTTACGAGCTGTGAGGTTGACAATCGTGATTCTTTTGCTGTCAGTCTGGTCTCAATAAAATTTGAGACAGATTTGCAGGTATCAATTATAGTTTATTATAACCAGCTAGATAGGTGACTCGCTCTATTGGGACAGCAGGACACAACAGTGTCTCCTGTATCTTCAACAGCGAGTGAACAAAGGGACAAAACATTTATGTACAGATACATTCAACTTGCATCAAATTTCACATACATACGACCACATAAGGCAACTGTAATTAATGCAAAATACCCAGAGTCTATCCCTATACACTTCTTGACCTGGATATATATCCTGATTGGCTCATTACATATTGCTCAGCCCTGGGCATACATCACATTCTTCGGCCCTTGGGCGGGGGCTTTCACTCAGCATTCTCGTCCCAGAAACTGCCCCTCACCTCTTCCTGGTCATGCTTTCCTTATTTCCTTTCTTCCGGTTTCTATACCCGGGTATCCTCTACATTATCCTAACTAATTATCTCATTTTGTATCACATAAGGACATAAGAACATAAGAACTAGGAGCAGGAATAGGCCATCTGGCCCCTCGAGCCTGCTCCGCCATTCAATTAGATCATGGCTGATCTTTTGTGCACTCAGCTCCACTTTCCGGCCCGAACACCATAACCCTTAATCCCTTTATTCTTCAAAAATCTATCTACCTTTACCTTAAAATCATGTAATGAAGGAGACTCAACTACTTCACTGGGCAAGGAATTCCATAGATTCACAACCCTTTGGGTGAAGAGGTTCCTCCTAAACTCAATCCAAAATATACTTCCCCGTATTTTGAGGCTATGTCCCCTAGTTCTGCTGTCACCCGCCAGTGGGAACAACCTGCCCGCATCAATCCTATCTATTCCCTTCATGATTTTAAATGTTTCTATAAGATCCCCCTTCATCCTTCTAAATTCCAACGAGTACAGTCCCAGTCTACTCAACCTCTCATCATAATCCAACCCCTTCAACTCTGGGATTAACATAGTGAATCTCCTCTGCACACCCTCCAGCGCCAGTACGTCCTTTCTCAAGTAAGGAGAACAAAACTGAACACAATGCTACCGGTGTGGCCGCACTAACACCTAATACAATTGCAACATAACCTCCCTAGTCTTAAACCCCATCCCTCTAGCAATGAAGGACAAAATTCCATTTGCCTTCTTAATCACCTGTTGCACTTGTAAACCAACCTTCTGTGACTCATGCACTAGCACACCCAAGTCTCTCTGAACAGCGGCATGCTTTAATATTTTATCTCTTAAATAATAATCTAGTTTGTATTATTCATACCAAAATGGATAACCTCACATTTGTCAACATTGTATTCCATCTGCCAGACCCTAGCCCATTCACTTAAACTATCCAAACCCCTCTGCAGACTTCCAGTATCCTCTGCACTTTTCGCTTTACCACTCATCTTAGTGTCATCTGCAAACTTGGACACATTGCCCTTGGTCCCCAACTCCAAATCATCTATGTAAATTGTGAACAATTGTGGGCCCAACACGGATCCCTGAGGGACACCACTAGCTACTGATTGTCAACCAGAGAAACACCCATTTATCCCAACTATTTGCTTTCTATTAATTAACCAATCCTTTATCCATACTACTACTTTGCCCTTAATGCCATGCATCTTTGTCTTATGCAGCAACCTTTTGTGTGGCACCTTGTCAAAGGCTTTCTGGAAATCCAGATATACCACATCCATCGGCTCCCCGTTATCTACTGCACTGGTAATGTCCTCAAAAAATTCCACTAAATTAGTTAGGCATGACCTGCCCTTTACGAACCCATACTGCGTCTGCCCAATGGGACAATTTCTATCCAGATGCCTCGCAATTTCATCCTTGATGATAGATTCCAGCATCTTCCCTACTACCGAAGTTAAGCTCATTGGCCTATAATTTCCTGCTTTCTGCCTACCTCCTTTTTTAAACAGTGGCGTCACGTTTGCTAATTTCCCGTCCACAAGGACCACCCCAGAGTCTAGTCATTTTCGGTAAATTATCATTTGCGCATCTGCAATTTCCCTAGCCATCTGTTTTAGCACTCTGGAATGCATTCCATCAGGGCCAGGAGACTTGTCTACCTTTAGCCCCATTAGCTTGCCCATCACTCCCTCCTTAGTGATAACAATCCTCTCAAGGTCCTTACCTGTCATAGCCTCATTTCCATCAGTCACTGGCATGTTATTTGTGTCTTCCACTGTGAAGACCGATCCAAAAAGCTGTTCAGTTCCTGAGCCATTTCCTCGTTTTCCATTATTAAAACTCCCTTCTCATCCTCAAAAGGACCAATATTTACCTTCGCCACTCTTTTTTGTCTGATATATTTGTAAAAACTTTTACTGTCTGTTTTTGTATTCTGAGCAAGTTTACTCTCATACTCTATCTTACTCTTCTTTATAGCTTTTTTAGTTGCTTTCTGTTGCCCCCTAAAGATTTCCCAGTCCTCTAATCTCCCTGCAATCTTTGCCGCTTTCTATGCTTTTTCCTTCAATTTGATACTCTCCCTTATTTCCTTAGATATCAACGGTCGATTTTCCCTCTGTCTTCCGTCCTTCCTTTTTGTTGGTATAAACCTTTGCTGAGCAGTGTGAAAAATCTTTTGGAAGGTTCTCCACTGTTCCTCAACTGTTCCACCATAAAGTCTTAGCTCCCAGTCTACCTTAGCCAGTTCTTCTCTCATCGCCTTGTAATCTCTTTGTTTAAACACAAAACACTAGTATTTGATTTTACTTTCTCACCCTCCATCTGTATTTTAAATTCCACCATATTGTGATCGCTCCCTCTGAGAGGATCCCTAAGTATGAGATCATGAATCGATCCTGTCTCATTACACAGGACAAGATCTAGGACTGCTTGTTCCCTCGTAGGTTCCATTACATACTGTTCCAGGAAACTATCACAGATACATTCTATAAACTCCCTCTCAACGTTGCCTTGACCGACTTGGTTAAACCAATCGACATGTAGATTAAAATCCCCCATGATAACAGCTGTACCATTTCTACATGCATAAGTTATTTCTTTGTTTATTGCCTGCCCCACCATATCGTTACTATTTGGTGGCCGTTAGACTACTCCTATCAGTGACTTTTTCGCCTTACTATTCCTGATTTCCACCCAAATGGATTCAACCTTATCCTCCATAGCACCGATGTCATCCCTTACTATTGCCCGGATGTCATCCTTAAATAACAGAGCAACACCACCTCCCTTACCATCCACTCTGTCCTTCCGGATAGTTTGATAACCTCGGATATTTAACTCCCAGTCGTGACCATCCTTTAACCATGTTTCAGTAATGGCCACTAAATCATAGTGATTTATGATGATTTGTGCCATCAACTCATTTACTTTATTCCGAATACTACGAGCATTCAGGTAAAGTAGACATATGTTGGTTTTTTTTTCACATTCGTTTGTTCAATTTCTCATCCCTCCTTTTATAATTTAATGGTAACATATTGGTCGCATCCCGAGCTGTGCTCATGTTTTCGCTCTCGCAGAATTCTGCTGAGACGACCAACACGTAGAGGGGCAGGGGACTGTGGTAGGGACGAAAGTTCTCTTAGCGATTTGGCGGGGAAATGGATGTGCCAAAACATTGGTCGTTGTGCCATTAAAAAAAATGAAGTATTCTTGATCCGCACACAGGCGAGCATCACAATTAGTATATAGGATGAGCAGTGATCCTCCAGTAGCCCAGTTTATCCAACCTTGGAGTGCCCATTCAGGCTTCTTAGCAATGTGGAAAGCCCAATTCTCGTCCAACCGGAATTCTCTATTAGAAGTGAAGTGTTGGGATATATACGTCCTCCATCGTTGAAGCTTGTCATACTGTGATTGGGAGTTATCCCGAGGAAGGGGATGGCAAATATCTGGAGGGGCGAACCCGGATCGTAAGGAAGAGTAACTTGCGCGGGCGGTGGCTCAAAATCTGACAGTGAACCACCATTTTGGGGAGTTCCCTAAAGCAGTGAGACGGAAAATAACCAGGACACCGATGCGTGGTTCGGGTAGCAGTCAACCCGTCCCTGGTCATACATCCGCTGGTAGATTTGGTAGAAGAGATTCATGCTGCCCAGGTTCCCTTCGTTCTGGGACAGAAATGAAGTAAGTATACCTCCTGATAACCTGCGTTCTCGTCGTGCCTCCCTTCTTACTCCTTCCGTCCTCTTGCTATTCCTCCTCTCTCCCCGGGGACCTTTCCCTCAAATCCCCGCACCCCTCCCCCCACCCCCACCCCACCCCCCGGCACGGTCTGATTTTACCTTAATGGCACCTGTTGTATCACATCCAAAATCAAATTTACAATTACCCCAAAAACAAGGCAATATCCATGCAATATTCACTTCTCATCGCGGGGAATGATATCATTGTTTGTTGTCCGTTACCTTGATAAACGTCCATGAGTTGATACTATGCCCTCGTACAGGGGGTTCAGCGGGGAATATAACCTCTGGATCAGTGAACTGTCCTTGTAGTTTGGTTGAGATACAGGTATAAGATTGTGTTCCAAGTGAGGCAAAGCCGTGGGCAGCACAGGCGGCCCGCATGCAAACCTTCATGCTCCCCAAATGTAAAATAGCGCTGGGGAAAGGAAGCAGGGTCGAAATTCACCGACCCCCAGCAGGGGTGGAGAATCACCTGGGGGCGCCTAAAATCCAGCGCCCGCCGTGGCAGAGATTCTCCACCACCCGGGAAGTGGCGGCAGCAGGAATTTCGCCACTCCGATCGGAGAGGCCCCTGCGGTGATTCTCCGGCCCGGGGGGGCCGACGTCCCGCCTCTAGGAGGCCTCTCCCGCCGCCGAGGTTTAAACCACCTCTGGAGCGGCGGGCTCAGCGGCGCGAGCAGGCCCCCGGGGTCCTGGGGGGGGGCGATCGAACCCCGGGGGGGTGCCCCCACGGTGGCCTGACTCGCGATCGGGTCCCCCCCCCCCGCTCAGACTCAGGGCCAGTGCCCTGACTGTAATATTTTTTTCCGCGTCTACCATGGCCTCCGCCATGGTGGATGCAGAAGAGAACCTGACATTGCGCATGCGCCGGCAGTGGCGTCTGCGGCCAGCTGCCACTGACGTCACTGCCGGCGCATGCGCGGACTGGCGAAAGCCTTTCGGCCAGCCCCGCTGCTGGGGGCGCCGGTCTTTTGCGCAGGTCTTATGGTGGCTACTGCTCCGGCGCGGGGCTGGCCCCCAAAGGTGGGGGGGGGGGAGGGGAGGCGCGACCCCGAATGGTCGTGACCCCGAGTGGTTGGCGCCACTCCCCTATTCCGGCACCCTCTGTCACGCCGGGTCGGGGAGAATGCCGACCCAGGTTTGTGACCGACCATTCTGAAGTGGTGGAGTTGGACCAAGTACTCCCTCCTCCACTTTAACTGAAGTGGGGGTGTTAAGCAGAACTTGGAAGGGCTCCTTTCACTGTGGCTCCAAGGCTTTCCGAGTCCAATTCTTAACCATGACACAACTACCAGGCTGCACTGAAAGTGAACTATGTAATGGAGACGGTTACGGGTGAGCCGCTCGAGCCTGGCAGAGGAGTTCCTTGAGGGCTTTTGTGAGTGCTTGAACATAGTTAGTATTTTCTTCAGTCATATGGCGAAACTGGACCAGTCTGGGAGCAGGCAGGCTCCAGCCTGTTCTAATGGACCTGCCATGAAAAATATCGGCAGGAGGGAGCCGGGCCGATCCCGCCGGTGTGACTGGCAGCTGGAAGAGGGCAACGGGGAGCAACTTAAGTCACGTTAACCCCGTGTCCGCTCGTAATTTGGCCAATTTGGTTTTGAGGGTCAGACTGTGTCTCTTAACCAAGCCGGCCGTCCGTGGCCAGTACGCACAATCGAATTGCTAGCGTATGCCCGACTGGGAGCAGAACGTCTCGTTAATCTGTTCAATAAAATGAGGTCCGTTATCAGAACGGAACTGAGCTGGTATTCCGGACATAAACACCTCATCACATTTTTACTGCCAGTAGCTCTCCGTCAAGTTTCCTTCTGTTGTGATGGCCACCAGTAACGGGATATCATCTTGGTGAGTGGTGATGGGCTGGGTCTATCGTCATCATTCGAGCCATAGCCAGCTTAAACACATATAAATATGTCCAAAGGTAATACTGTACACAATCATAATAACAAGATTATCAAGCCATGCATCAGGTAAAACCCCATGACCGAGCTATGATAGATAACTCTCAGCTGAATCCTGCTGTTGGGGTTGTATCCCTCTTATAGTTGTACTGACTAGCAACTATCCGTCATCGTTGTCATTCGTCTGTACATGTCATGATGTTTAATCTGTGCACGTAAATCAATTGTAAATGCATCCATCTCGCAGACCAGTGTCGATTGACCCTTTGTATTGTTCTTTCCTCAAGTCCAATCACCGTGAAACATAGCTGTCGCCGCTCAGGAAGGTAAAACAATAGCTATTCCGTGTGTTCCACTATCGCCAAGGCATCTGACTACCTTCGGGTAGCAGCACCGTAGAAGTGTCCTCGTGTCCCTTAGATACAGCACGCAACTCAGTCCATCAGCGACCAAAAGGTCTTTTCTCCCTCACTGTTTTTTTAGGAAGTGCTTTCCGTTTTTTCATTGGAATGACAAATTATGATATCATGTATTATCCACTGATTGCCTTGCTCTATGAATTGCAGGAGCTTCAACCGATCCTGTTTCTACTCCTGGCTTCCTTACACTAACGTTGAAGATTGTACTGAACCATGTAATCCGCCAGCCCTGGCATACCTGAGAAAACAGCTCAGTTTTCTTCAAACCCCTTTCATCCGTTATCATTTTCCTTACAGCATGAAGTGTATTATTGCCAATATTTGTTTGGTTGTTTGCCTTTTTTATACTTTGCAATAACACTACTCGCACATTTAATGCAGTTAACAGTTTGGGGTTACAATCCAATTGAATCCATACATCACAGTCACTAACAACTTACAGGACATTTCGTTTGTAATAACTTTTATACTCTCTAATGCTATATTGGTGCTGCATTGATTACAAATTTTCCCCCGTGACATAAAGATGCCAAGATTCTTAAACTATTGTCATTTAAAATACGTGGGTTCCTCATCAGTCGCTGCATTCTGCCTAGACCATTAATAACTCCACCGCATAATACGCGCCTCATGGAGACCACCGATCATCCATCAGCGAATGCCCAGTTAGAGATGTCTGACCAGGGAATTTACTTAATCAGCAATAATTTGATATTTTGATTTGTTTCTAACCCGAAAGTTTTTTCTTCCGGGCTTTATCATTTAATTCCCTCAAATATATAGCCAATTGTATCATTAGTTTCACCCCATACTGTCTGAAACATTCTTCTCCGGAGTGTTGTTCAGGTTCTTCATCTGTATTATTGTTGCTTCATCTGAAACCCAAATGAACAGGTCAAAGGCGGGTAGGGCCCTAAATCTTGATTTGTGTCTTCCTATCCTTGCTTGGATGTTCCAGACGTACCCTCTCAGGACTTTCGGATTTCCGTTGCCGCCATTCCTCTTTTCTAACTCAGTCATTCAATCAGGTCGAAATGCTCCCTGATACATTTCGGGTATTGCTACTGCATCTACTTCAATGTTTCTAATTCTAATGTGACAGGATTTTGTTTGAAAGCTCATCCGAACAGGACATTTTCACTGTATCATCTGTCCTATCGATGCTGCTAACACGTTTCAGTTCACTGGCATCCTGACGCCCACACCCAAACATTCCTTTTTCACTTGTCCTAGCGGTTGGGGCTCTGATCAAAAATGTGGCACGGCATCATTGCAGTGATACGGTCTCGCAGCACATTTAGGCTAATTGTACGTCCCCAGGTCATCCCAACAGCAGAAACTACGTACTCCCTCACTAATCGATACCACAAGGTTGTCACTTGTGGACAAGCTTGCACACACTTTCCAAATCACTTGCCGTCATCTAGGTTTTCTCTGCAGTAATGACAATTTGTTATTAGCTTACCATCCCATGGTCAACATTTATCTTGTGCTCACAAACTTCAATCACCAGTATTGCTTTGAGCCGAAGCATTTCCCCATTCCTATTGTTCTCAATGCAATATCAAATCGTCTGACTCCGCTGTATCTCTCATTCTCCTAGGTTTCATATGATTACTCCTTGACCAAACTACTGGGCTACAGGACGTGCCACACCTTTGACACGATGTTTCATGATGTTCAGAATGAACCATTTTAAACTGGTGACCAATTCTCTTATGCAGCTTCCCCCGTGCTTCTTATCAGCTGTGATTAAAAAGTACAAATTACTTTTGCTGCTCCTAGGAAAAAGAGGGCCTGCATACTCTCATGACCATTCCTTCATCGGTGTTTCAGTTTCGATGCTATTCCCTGTTTCTCCACCATTTTATTTCCTGAAATGTTTAAAATGGATGCCCATCTAGCTTCTTTCCGTCCTCCTTAATTTTACTACCATCTGTGCATACCAACTCTGTTCTGCTAACTGATTTATCAAGTTCCTATCCTTCTGTAATGTTATGATTAAACATTAAGGCAAGGTGTGAAATAATTGTTTCCCGTCTTTCCCATCGAGCTGTATTCGCGCCTTGCTGGCAACCATGTTTCTTATTAACTGTCAATTCTAAAATTTAGTTGTTACCCTCTGCTATCCTTTTTTTGTTATGGCTGCCATACATTTTGCGATGTCCGAAAACTTTTGATCAGGACTTGCCCAATTTCCTGTCAATGTTTGATATGTGTCTGAGTACTATGATTACCAAGCACCATATCATATCCATTTCTGTACAGATCAAATTTAATGCTCAAATCGGCACTTCATGTCTCTCCTCTAATGGCCCGGGTGTTGCTACAGCTGTTTTTACAAGTCTAAACTGTGCTTCACTGGTCCACCTGTAATCCATTTTCCAAAGTTTTATAGATGCGTCTAGCATAAAGACTAAAGTCTTCCAGTACTGGTCTCAAATATCCCACATTTCTCATGGTTTGCTGAACCCCACTTCATGAAATGGGCGCTGTGATTCCATTAACTTTCTCTCATTGCAGCACTGGCTTCCCTCCCGATCTTTGACACTGAATACCCTAAAAATTCGACGTCGCTCCTGTCAATCTCTCATTTCTTTACCGCTATTTTAGATCCTACTTCACTAAGAGTTTTAATAATTTTAGTCAGCCTCTCAAAATGTGTCCCCTGATCACCATCTCCAATTAACACATCATGAATATATACTAAAGCCAAGTCATCTTTCATCAGCTCCCTTACTATTGCCTGAAAGTGGTTCGGGGAATTAACATATTCTTGTGGCAATTTACAGTGTACGTAATGTTTCGTGCCAATGGTAAATGGTGCCTTTTCCCTGATATCTGTGTCTGACGGAACACTCCAGAAACCGTTGCATAAATCGATAGTAGTTAAATAAGTTTTGCCTTCCACCTTCTCCAATGTAGTTTGTGAATTTATTAAATGCCGTTCATCCTTCTTTTTTGTGATCTTGTTTAATGCTTTGTAATTGGTTTCCATTCTAAATGTACCATCAGGCTTGCTAACTGCCTGAAGTGGGCTATTCGTCGTTGCATATGTGACTTCTTGAATAATTCCCTGCAGTTCCAATTCTTTAATCATTATCTCCAGCTCGCATTTGGCACCACGGGTCAAGGGATATTGCTTTTACGGCCGGTGTCGATTTCCCTGAATTGTGTGCTGTAATTATGTGCTGATTAACCCTGTGTCATTCTTTCTATTGCAAGTTTTGCTTTCACTATTTGCTCTTGTTACCAGTCGGATTTTATATCTCAATTTTTCTTTTTATGCAACTATTTTATTAATCTTTTCCTGCCATCAGATTCCAATTTCCTGATACTGCAAGTAATATTCCCAATCTAAGCTCGAGTCCCAAATCTTTATTCCCGAAATCTCTACCTGCTTTCAAGGCAGCGAGCAGTCGGACCCAGTTGACCTGTGCCATATCACTTCCATCGCCTCAGATTCAACTAGATCCCTTTGTTCCAGGACTATGCCGAGTTCAAGTAATTATTTACAAATCCTAATTCATACATTTTGATTTCACTTTTTCTTTACTTCCTTAGAATTGTGTCCTAATTAACTCCCACAATGTTAATCATTATTACTGATTTTCAACTTTCAAATACTTAACCCATTTTAAATCTCACTTTAACTGCCGTGTATTCACTCCTCTTAATTGATGTGCAACTTCGTTTTGCAGAACACAACATTCTAAAAAGCAGAAATACCGGAGGAAGTTCAGAAATTCTTATTAAACAGACTCATTCATTCGTTGGAGATCTCCATTCAAACAAAATGAATGCAAAGCATTATACTTCCATTCATCTCAACCAACTGAACAATAAATGTTTGAAATTGTAAAGAACGACAATATAACTTTAACAATACTGAGAGCAACACTTTCCTATACAGTTCTAACCTTCTGGTTTCCCTAGTGGCCATTCATCTCCCAATTCGTTGTTTCATCCATACTCCCAAGGTTTCATTTTAAATTCAGCCAATTCTAATTGTACGGAATTGAATTGTCTCCAGAATATTCCATCAGCGGCCTTAACTGAATTGTCTCTGTGACATTCCCTCAACCAGTTAAAGACCTTGACCGAATTAAAGTGTAATTTAATATAACCAATTTAGCCAATTCTAATTGTACGGATTTGAATTGTCTCCAGAACATTCCATCAGCGGTCTTAACTGAATTGTATCTGTGACATTCCCTCAACCCATTATCAATCTTTAACTGAATTATCACTATGATATTTCCCTCAATTCTGTAATCAAACTTTAACTTAACTATCACTGTGATATTCCCCTCAGTTATCAAAAACCCTGAGTCGTACCTTCATCGACTGAAATCAATTATTCTAATCCGCCAGATTGACCTTTGATTTCGTCGAGACGACCTTACCTGATCAAATGTGGGTGGTTGGAGTGCAATCAGACTACGAGAGAGAGTAAAATCGACGTGGCCATTTTCCAGCTACTCATATTGTGGGCCCATTTCCTCTTTCCCCGTCCGAGGTCAGTCCAATTCTGATTTCGCAGATGAGAGGTGATTGTTTGGAGAAATCCGAGGCTTCGGCACCAAATGACATAGAACATAGAACAGTACAGCACAGAACAGGCCCTTCGGCCCTCAATGTTGTGCCGTGCCATGATCCCACGCACACAGGGGGAGGACGTGCAGACTCCACACAGACAGTGACCCAGCCGGGAATCGAACCTGGGACCCTGGAGCTGTGAAGCATTTATGGTAACCACCATGCTACCCTGCTGCCCTGACAGTCATGATTTTTTTGCTCTAAGTCTGGTCTCAATAAAATTGGAGATGGATTTGCAGGTATCAATTATGGTTTATTTTAACCAGCTAGCTGGGGTGGCTCATTCTATTGGGAGAGCTGGACACAACCATGTCTCCTAGATCTTGAACAGCGAGTGAACAAAGGGACAAAACGCTTCTGCACAGATACATTAAAGTTGCATCAAATGTCACATTCATACGAGCAAATAAGGCAACAGTAATGAATGCAAAATTTCCATAGGCTATCCCTATACAGTTCTTCACCCGGCCACATATCCTGATTGGCTCTTGTCACATTCCTCATCCCTGGGCTTGCTTCATATTCTTCAGCCCTTGGGGAGACCCTGTCACTCAGCATTCACGTCCTCGCAACTGTCCCACACCCGTTCCTGGCCATGCTTTACTTAGTTCCTTTGTTCCGGCTCCTATACCCGTGTATCCTCTACATTATCCTAACTAATTCTTCCATTTTGTATCACGTCCGTTTGTTCAATTCCTCAAGGTTATGCTGCTACTGGACAAGTACTTGGTTGGACCACATTTGGAATATTGTGTGCAGTTCAGGTCAGCTCATTACCGGAAGGACGTGGGTGAATTGGAAAGGGTGCAAGCGAGGTGTAGCAGAATACCGCCTGGATTGGTGGGCAGGTGGCGTCGTTCCGCCTTATTCTTTTTCTGCCTATCCAATGGGTCAGGAACAGGATGGGGAGAGTTCGACGGGTTGTGCTGTTCTGGCACTATCCCAGCGGGCGTCAGTGGCATGGGCCCCGTCACCTCCTCCTCCCTCGGAGTGCCCGATGGTCGCGGGGTACTTTTTCGGACTGGAGTGCGAGTGAAGCGAAGCGACCTGGCCACCACCTTCTGTCTCTGTGCCACATCATCAAATGACTGTAAAACTACGGTCTGGATCCGTGTCACATCCCTGTATCAACCAGTGTTCCAGATTATTTCGGACAGGTTCAGTGCCACGTCACATGTCTGTCTACTCAGTCGGCTGCCAGAGGACGTTGTGCAATTCTTTTGCCGCACTGCTGTCCTGCCCTGGTGGTGGGTCCCACGGTGCTAAAAGCATCATCCACCTGCGACAAGTACACGTGTACCGTGGAGTGTGAGACCCTCCTTCCACCGTTGGATACAAGGCAGCTCGCTTCTCCCAACAGGCACTCGAGCTCCCCTTCTGTAAACTCGGTGTCGCTTTCCATGCTGCTATCTTGTTGGCTGTGATGAGTGTCGATGGTTTGCAGAGTGCAAATATGCAGCAGCAGCTTCTCAGCCTTTAGGGAGTCAATCCTGACTCCAGCATGGACGGCATAATTTCTCATTGGAATTCGTCGTGTTACACGACGCCCAGTGGCAACCAATGAACTGTTAATGAGTTGCTCCGGAAGCAACGCCAATCCGCTTTTCTGGAAGACCAGTGATTATGTCCCTGTATTATTACTTCGTCTCTGAACATCAAAATCATGCTCATCATATTTACGCAAAGGCCATTTGCAATATCAGTCCCACAATTTAGGTCATCCATTTGTAGTGTGTTCAGGACATTAAAATTAAACTGATGGTGGTCCTTCACTTACTTTAACATCGCTATGCAACCTCCAATACTAACAAATACATTTATATTTGCGATACCAGTCCTTCTGTTTTTGTTCTGATCCATTCGGATATTTTCATGTGTATCTTTTTTATGATCTACCGGCCTTATGTTGTAACAATTAAACGTAGTTTTCAATTGATTTGTGGGTGGTGGTCATATTGGCCAACATTTAATGCCCACCCCTAGTTGTCTTCTTGGACTGCAGCAATTCAAGAGCTGCAGGTACAGTTCATTGAGATGTAGGTCTAATCTGTTGATAAAATAAAACATCTATGAGAATTCAAACAGGCAGTACTTCAGATTCTTTATAAATTAGAGTCGCTGAGCAAAGCGGTTGTCAATGTCGCAGCGACTTGAAAAAGAAAAGAGGGAAGCAACGAAATGCATGGTGCAATTATTTGTTGCATGTCATTACAAAGGAGACCAAAAAATTATCTCGATTATTACCATTAGAAATATATCGTGGGAGAGCAGCACGTTTGTGCAGTGGTTAGCACATTGCCTCACGACGCCGCAGTCCCAGGTTCGATCACGGCACTGGGTCACTGTCCATGCTTTGTTTTCACATTCTCCCCATGTTTGCCTGGATTACGCCCACACAATCCAAATATGTGCAGGTTAGATGGATTGGCCACGCTAAATTGCCCCTTAATTGGAAAAAATAAATCAGGGAAACTATATTTAAAAATGTATATATGGAGAAAATGAGGAGACATAATGATGGATGTCATGGTGGCACAGTGGTTAGTACTGTTGCCTCTCAACTCCAGTGTCCCAGGTCCAGTTCCAGTCTCATGCTACTGTGTGGGGTTTGCACTTTCTCGCCACGTCTGCGTGGATTTTTTCGCGGGGCTGCGATTTACTCCCACTGTCCGCAGATGTGCAGGTTAAGTGGATCTGTCGTGTGAAATTGCCCCTTAGTGTCCAAAGAGTTTGATTGTTTTACAATGTTATCGGGATAGGGGCGGAGTGTGGGCTGAGGAAGAATGGTCTTTCCAAGGGCCACTGCACACTCGATTAGCCTAATGGGTTCCGCCTGCACTGTAAATTCCATGATTCTGTGAGGTGGAGAAGAAGAATTTTCACTACGGTGAGAAAAACATGTAAAACAACTGACATAAAATGCTGGACATCCCCCGCCATTCAATGCCCTGCAAATTCTGATGTTCTGGTATTCTGTGTTTTCAAAGACCTCCAGTTTCTGGTCAAGACGGAGTGTTTTTGAAAGCGTTTAATTTAAAAATGCTTCAATGGAAAAGAACCATTGATGACGTGTCTGGACTAAATCCTTTAATGTGATAGTGAGGAAGTTGTCGCATGACATTTTCAAATTTGTCAGCGATTAAAGAAAAGTCGATCAGGATTTTGGAATGTAAAAGCGTATTTTTTTTTATTTTGTTTTTTATTAAATGTAGATTAGCCAATTATGTTTTCCAATAAAGGGGCAATTTAGCGTGGCCAATCCACCTACTCTGCACATTTTGGGTTGTGGGGGCGAAACCCACGCGGGGAGAATGTGTAAACTCCACACGGACAGTGACCCAGAGCCGGGATCGAACCTGGGACCTCAGCGCCGTGAGGCGGTTGTGCTAACCACTAGGCCACCGTGCTGCCCTGTAAAAGCATATCTAGCAGTGTTTTTTATGTTCCGCGGAGATGTGATGTCTACGTCATAAAAGGCTGAAATGGGTTAATTTTTGACTTAGAATTGTATCAGAATGATATTTCTGGAAACATAAAGTAGTGGCTGCTTCACAATGGAGTGAGTACAACAACCAGATGCGCCATGTTAACACGATGTTGCAGATAAGGACGTGGCGTGGCATCATTGTCACCAGGTTAACAATACAGTCACCCATGGTAATCCTTAACTGCCCAGTTTTGAATAGTTTACGGTAGATTTTGAAATTTGAATTCGTTCAGGATTCTGCAATGAAATGTTAAATAATGAGCAGAGTTGTTTGAAAAAAAATAAGACAATATACTTCATTAGTTACCGTTGGCAAAGGAAATCTCCCCATGTTTACCCGGCATGGTCCACATTTGACTCCAGGCCATGTCAATTGATTGACCCTTAACTACCTCACTAATGTCCGCACATGCTCTTCAGTTTAAGAGCAAACGGGGTTCCAGAATGCATGCTCGCCAGTGAAAATATATACCGTTCAGAAACTAGATGAGCTAAAGAAGAACTGTTAAGTAGAAAACAAGTAATTGTTTTCGCTCAATTTTCTGAGACGCATTCAAGTATTCAGAAACAAGTAGGGAGAAATTCATGCATTGGTGGTGGATTTGTAATTACATTTTTCACAGAATGCAGAGAAGTTTTGTTTGAAGAATAAAGAGACAGGAAATAAACAAAACACACGATGCTACAAGGGAAAGTGGAACTACTGTATCTGTGCATAAATCATTGATGTTTGTAGAAAAAGTTGAGATAGCAGCCCATGAAGCATTCGCCTTCTGAGTTTTATAAACAAGTATCTAACATTGTGGAGGAAACAAAAAAAGTGATTCATTAATGACTTAAACAGAAAACAATGCTAGTTTGCAGGCAAAAGGTTGCGGGCTCACATTAGACTTTTTCGCTCCAAAAAAATACACCGTAAATCCTTCCGGGTTTGAAAGCATGACAATGTGTGTCCGCATTCTTAAATGTCGCAAAAGTTGTCATCATTGTACAGGGGAAGTCATTTTTCACTTTTTATTATTTTGTTCAACACTACGGAGTTGCTGAAGACAATTACCACAATTCACTGAGAGAAAATATTGCCCTGTGATTCATGAACAACGGAAAAGCAGCGAAATACCAGTTGGTGCCGACAAACCGATCCGACATTCAACAACTCTTGGCATCTCATAGCATAAATTCACTACACATTCGTTAACCTCGAATAACACACGACCTCGATTCTGAAGTACTTGTGTTTAATTTTAATTATAATAGCGACCTGCTTTATCTGTATTATCTGTGCAAATAGGTTAACATTTCATTTATTTACTTCTCAGAAATTGAAGAGCTCCGTCAGAAATTAAATGATGCAGGTTAGCACCCTGTCGCCACCGAACGTTAGAGCAATAGTCGTTTTAGTATTTCTAAAGATAACATTGACAGAAATTTAATTCGTGGATTGATCAGTGATACTCTTTGATATAACAGATAAGTATCCTTCACTCGAGATTGATCAATATAATATCATCAACTTCTATTCTTCTCCAGACTAACCATTCGGTTGAATCCTGGTTTGGAACGCTGCACACACGACAATGGAACACTCGTTGTGTCGTGCACTGAACCAAACACAAATATTGGAAAACGTCAGTGGTTTTGAGGTGATTGCAAAGCTTTGAGAATGATGTACGAAAATTTGATATGTATTCATCACCGGTTTCCACCCAATATTCCATTCAAATAACATTCGATCTTTAACGTGATTCCTCTGAAAAGAGCAGAAGAAATTGAACAATTGTTGTCAATCAGTCGAAGTGGGCGGCACGTTATCGCTTTTGCTTCACAGCTCCCGGGTCCCGCGTTCGATTCTTGGCATTGATCGCTGTCTGTGTGGATGATTCACGTTCACCCTGTATCTGCGTGGGTTTCCTCCGGGTGCTACAGTTTTCTCCCACAGTCCAATAATATGCTGGTTAGGTGGATAGGCCACCTAAATTGCCGTTCGTCCAAAAACGTTACTGTGTTACGGGGATAGGGTGAAAGTGTGGTCTTAAAGTGTGAGCATACTCGATCGGCCGAAGCGCCACCTCCTGTACTGTAAATTCTATGAAAACAAGTGGAAAGGCGATTAGAAACTGGAACCAATATTGCCCGAAATTGAACGAATTCAAGGGGAAAAGCAGCCAAACATCCCCTTTGTTAAGAAATTATTATTCGTTTCTAATATAAACGTCAGCCAATGCTGCAAGACTGCGAGTTCCAACACATTACCACTAGGTGCAGCGCAAAGTATTCCTCATTCATTCACAATTAACCATCTGAATCCCTCAATCTGGCCATTTATTGTTATTTGTTAGTTAAGAAATTCTCCCATTGCTTTGAACACCTTTATCAAATCTCTCCCCATCCCCTCTGCTACAATAACATGAGGACTTATTGAACCCAAAGTTGTAATGTAAATCCCTGATCGCTCTAAGCACATATGAAATGAAATGAAATGAAAATCGCTTTTTGTCAGGAGTAGGCTTCGAATTAAGTTACTGTGAAAAGCCTCTAGTCGCCACATTCAGGCGCCTGTTCGGCTGATAGGAACCTACTGAAGTACTCTCACTCCACGTCTAAAGAGTGGCGAACGGAATTGAATGGGCAATCGAATGTTGGCCGTGGAGATATTAATGAATATGGAATGCATTCAAGTATGATGCCCAAAGTTCCACGCACTTTATTCTTTGCACTCAGCATATTCTGCAGGCGTCATCATAGAGGCACCTAGACCCTTAGGTTAATCTGTTCCTGCATCCTCTTAGAACTTACGCACTGTACTAAATTTCACAAATTCATTCCCTCTTCTACAGTGCTTAAGCTCACACGTTCACATATCAGATTTAAAAAGCACTTTTCTACAATTGTTCTCGCCTGTGCGTGTAACGTTGCAGTCAATACTTGTCAGACTCACTGTTCGGAATGCCTGCTAATTTCATACCATCGTAATTATGTTAAAATTCAAGGAAAAGAACGGTGCATTCGTACAAGTACTTAATAATGACTTCATTGTTTTAAAAAAACATTGCATGTTCTATTTTAGTGACAGCATTTTCTTTTCTATCCAAGCTGGGAGTTCACCTCTCAGCCTGACAAGCTGTAATCAGGTGAATTACGAATCATAAAACCATAAGACGATACGACAGAGGAGCAGCATCCGACCTGATTAGTAAGTTTGCGGACGAGATAAAGGTTGGTGGAATTGCGGATAGGGAAGAGGACTGCAAAGGATACAAATGGATTTAGATCGTTTGGAGACTTGGGCGGAGAGATGACAGCTGGAGTTGCAGGTGGATGGAAGATGTGAGGTAATGCATTTTGGAAGGACTAATGCAGGCAACGCGGGTGGAGAAGGTAGCCAAGAATGCATACGGCATGCTTACCTTCATTGGCCGGGGCATTCAGTACAAGAATTGGCAAGTCATGTGTATGGAAACTGAGGTAGGCAACACTTGGAGCATAGTGTTCAATTTTGGTCGCCACACTACCAGAAGGATGTGGAGGCTTTAGAGAGGGTGCAGGAAATATTTAGCAGGCTGTTGCCTGGTATGGAGGGCATTAGCTATGAGAAGCAGTTGAATAAACTCGGTTCGTTCTCACTGGAACGACGGAGGTTGAGGGTCTACCTGATAGAGGTCTACAAAATTATGAGGGGCATAGACAGAGTGGATAGTCTGAAGCTTTTTCCCAGGGTAGAAGGGCCAATTACTAGGGGGGGCATACGTTTAAGTTGCAGGGCGCAAGGTATAGAGGAGATGTACGAGGCACGTTTTTTACACAAAGGATAGTGGGTGCCTGGTCCTCGCTACCTGAGGAAGCGGTGGACGCAGGGAAGATAGTGACATTTAAGGGGCATCTTGACAAATGCATGAAAAGGACGGGAGTAGAGGGATACGGACCCAGAAAGTGTAGAACATTTTAGTTGAGATGTGCAGCTTGGTCGGCGCAGGCGTGAAGGGCCGAAGGGACCTATTCCTGTGCTCTGCTTGTCATTGTTCTTTGTTGTTTGCTCATTCGGCATTTTGACCCTGCGCCGCCATTCAATCATGGCTGATATATTTCTCATCCCCATTCTCCTGTCTACTTACCACAACGTGTGAACCCTGTATTAATCAAGAACATGTCTACCTCTGTGAATATTGCAACATTACCTCCAAGTAGTGTTACCACGGTCTCATAGTCATGCCCCCTTGTCCTTCAGCACTGGCCAAATTTGATGACAGTTAATCTGAGGGATGTGACTTCGTCTGGAAACACATAATTCATGTAAGTTCCCCTTCCCAGATGTGTCGAAGCATTCGAAGCTTAGATTCACCGAATACTATTCGAAAGGGCACGCCAACCTGCCTTGCTTAAGAACCAAGCCGACTATCAGATAGAATTAAAATGACCACTTTCGACATATTACTATTTTGTCATCCTGTCGGTGGCTCTGCTGGTATCGAATGACGAATGCAAACAACGTTGAATTCTCACAGTTGTTGAAGTAATGCACGTTTTAATTGCTATGTATCTAATTAAACAGATAAGTA
The DNA here is from genome assembly GCF_902713615.1 of Scyliorhinus canicula. NCBI lineage: Eukaryota > Metazoa > Chordata > Chondrichthyes > Carcharhiniformes > Scyliorhinidae > Scyliorhinus > Scyliorhinus canicula. Next base: position 92,360,692 of record NC_052157.1, read on the forward strand.
CCTTTCAAGACTAACCGAATAGAGAGAATGTGTCTAGATTCGCTCTGAAAGTTGCGTGATACTGAGCCTTGTAACTCTGTTCTGATATTTTGGGAATATTGTTCACTGGTTTATCGCTGATGAGGCTCAGTGGCGCTGTGTGTTCTTGATTTTCGGGTTACAGCCTATCTTTCGTACATATAATCATTATGTTGAATGGACATAGGCCTTATTCGTCAATGTGTCGAGAAAGTGCTTTGTGCCCGATGTTCTGTAACAAATGTGGTATCCGTGAAATATCCAGCTGCAAAACGTTCATCTCTTTATTCTGCATAATACAAATTACAGAGACCTGCAGTTTTCTGACACAACCAAGTTTATTGGCATGTTCACCATCATGCTACCTGATCCATTGTTAGCCATTGACTTATGTTTTTGAAATAAATGAAGAGTACTCAAATATGTGTTTCAACTTATGGGGCAATTTAGCGTGACCAATTCAACTACGCGGCACATATTTTTGTGTGCTGTGTGCGTGAGACCAACGCAGACACGGGGAGAATTAGCAAACCCCACATGGACTGCGACATGGAACGGCATTCGAATCTGATTCCTCGTCGCCATGTGGCAGCAGTACGAATCACGGTTTTAAAAAAAATAATCATTGCGGCACAACGCTGTTATGTGTCCCACTGAGCAATCCTTGAGTGAAATGACATGCACATTTGTACAGACCGCCGAACTTTATGACGATTATGTTTGTCAACGAGACTTGTTTGTGAATACGGTTACAAACCATTTTCTGAAAGCAAGCCTGGACATGATTTGCTTGCATTCAGCAATCTAAAATGTAAAGTGTTTATGAGAAACAACGTAACATTGTATTGATCAGCAATATATCATATTAATTAATCAAACGTAGCTAAGTTCCTGTTATTTTATTTCCCTGATTAATATTACCTAAATCATATTTTAAAATCTTATTTCCTTGTTAACTGTGAAGACACTGAAAATCGGTACAAATTGTCATTTAAAACTTTTAGTTTCGTCGGAACGGATTGGTTTCAGCTTAACGCTCACGCTCTTGTATTTATCACTTCTTCCAATATTATGGCTCGCATTCAATTTTTGGCATTGTACTCACAATTGTAACATAGAAGAACGCCAGCAGTGCTGAAGGAGGCCGTTTGGCTCGTCGAATGTCCACCGAAACATGTTTCCATCCAGGAGCACTCATCAGGCCCACAGCCCCGTAAGGTCCACATCCACGGATATCTAAGGGACAGTTTAGCATGGCCAATCCACCTTTTCTGCACAACCATGGACTGTGACAGAAAACAGACCACCCAAGGAGAAAGTGCATACTATACACAGCAGTCAACCAAGGTAGTAATAGTTCAGCGGGAGCATTGCTAACCGTTGTGCCATCATGCCGACTCCAGGCGACATTTTATTTCGAAGATTACTGTTATCCAATTTTCTTCGCTGGGCACTGGGACACGACATCAGATCCCTTTACGACATCGAGCTGATATTCCCATCTCTTAGGATATGGAACCAACTAACCAATGACATCCTGCTGTACACATTTCAGGTTTAAACTTAGTTACTTTCATTTCAAACAGTATTATGAATATAAATGTCTCGGAAATGAAACTATGACTTCCTCCATTGCCTGGCCTTCGTGTGCATCGCTGATGTCTTTCCAAGAAATCAAAATAAATATTTTGGAATTGCGCAATTAAGAATATCCGTTGTTCCAAACATTCTGGTGTCATGTTTAAACGGTACATAGGCCCTGTCCATCGATTCTACTGAATATCTTTTTTTCTCATGCGCATTATCTGTTCATGGATAGCGCACAGAAATTTTGCCATATTTCAGTTCAATGTTTCCATTCTCAACGAGCAACACATTCAAAAATGATAATTTAAGAAAAAGCCTTTTACAATTATTCACAAAAATGCCTCTTTAAAATAGTGCATTGAAAATCATTATTTATGAACTTCGAGGGACATAAAATGAGTTGTGGTAGGTGCTCCCTCCGATCGAGTCTGCACCATCAATCCATCAAATTGTGCCTAATCTGGTTAATTTACAAGGACGACATCTTCATCTGCCTTGATCAGTCGAATAAACCTCTGAGCTGAAAGAGTACTCCCCTCGTCTGTCCCAAAAGGGCAATGCCTAACTTGAAACCCGCTACGTCAAGACTTAAGGAGAAGAGGAAATTTCGTCCTCACCTCGACATTGTAAAAACTATGCAGACATTAAGATAATTCAATGATGTCGCTTCTCACTCGTCTAAACTCATTTTTAGCAATGTCATTTGTATGTACCTTTACGAAATGGGTGTTTACCTAATAGCTGCAGTCATGTCAGATGTTGGCTGGAGCTCAGCTCTGCCCTGTCTTTTCTTTCGGGTTGAGACGGTTTTAGCTGGTTTGAACTGGAAGCCATTTTTTTTAGCTCTGTGTGTCTTTGGGGAGGTGGAATGCTGTATTGATTGCATTGTGTTGCAATGTCTCTTTGCAAACGAAATAAAGTTTTCAGTTCATTTGATGATTTGAACGTAGTACCTGTTTCTGTAAGGAATGCAAACTTGGTGTCTGTATCAAAAAAGGATTTATGAATTTAATGGGTGTTGTTGGCAACGTTGTTGAGCGTTAACAATCGAATATTATCTTTGGGGAAAGTATCAGTGTTAGTAGTAAAGGAAACCCCATGTGATGCGAAGCATGTGCAAACGATGGTACAGCATGAAAAAGAGGCGATTTCTAAGACGGTGCCTGATCTCTTTAAATAATTTACTTGTGTGGGTAAAGTTTACTCATGTGCTTCAGGAGGGGCAGGTAAACAAGTCAGAATTTCAAGAGATGCTGTGGCTAGTCAATCTTGTATCATAAGAGATGATGCGTTATGTTGTTAGGGAGGAATATTGCCAGAAAATCTTCTCAAGGTGAGAAGATTCGTGTTCCATAATATAAGGTAAGGTTGGAAAGTCCAGTGAAGAGTTGTGAAGTGGTGGGAGGAATACTAGAGAAACTACTGGCCCAGGAATAACAGTTTATCTTGTGTAATGATATAGCTCGATCACAGATGGGAGTGATGCCCACTGTGATTGATAGGCCTGTGCAAAATCAGACAACTGAAGTGTTGAAGGACGAATATCAAGGTCGCAAAGTCACAGGTTATGACAAAAGGAGAAATCCGAGAATGAAAATAAAGTTGAAGTGCAAATATCAGAAACAATTTTTGATCAGATGGTTGTAAAAGAACAGGTGGAGGATGAAGCGGAAGTTTTCAATTCAGGAATGTTGCCAGAGTTCCAAGAGGAAGATGGAGAAATAAAGCGGCTATGTCAGACTGCACACACAGAAGAGAAGTATGAACGTATACCAGGCTGTCATTACCGTAAAATGATGTATTGATGAGAAAATTGAGACCTTTACATCTGCAGGCAGATTAAAAGTGGGCAGAGGTTCATCAAGTGGTTTTTGTCGGTAGCGTGTAGAAAGGAGGAACCAGTAGGAGGTTATTTGTGAGTAAGCAAAACTCAAGCCGAAAAAAAAAATATTGTCCTGCACTGCATACAGATTTATTCACACGTATCAAATGATATGGAAATCTCACGCAGTGATAAAACCACTACCTTTAATAGCCATTCGAGCACTGAAGGAACCTTTCACAAGGGTCATAATTGATTGCGTAAGACTAGTTCCTGAAACGAAAAATGGGAGACCATATCTTTTGGCTATAATGGTTGTGTCGACTAGGTTCCGAGAGGCCCGTCCAGTACGCACAATTACAGATAAAACATTGCGGAGGACTTACTTAAATTGTTAACTAGATATGGACTATCACAGAATTAGAATCGGAGCAAGGATCAAATATTACCTTGAAGTAATTCAAAGAAGTTGTGGATTGCTTACGAAAAAAATGTTTTAATAAACTGTGTAGCATTCGGAATCGCAGGGAGCGTGGAAATGTGGCATCGGAACAAAGACAATGTTGAGAGCTGATTTCCAAAATTATCCAGAGGATTGAGATCAAAGAATTTCATCCGTACTATTTGCAATTAGGGATGCACCCAATGAGTCAATCAAATTCGGCCCTCTTGAACTAATATTTGGTTATAAGGGAAGAGGACTACTTAAATTGATTAAGGAAAACATTGTGAGTGAGAAATGGGACCTTGCAGTGTTGGATTAGCTGTGAAATTTTAGGGAACGTCGTGAGAGCTGGTGGATTGGCTAGAAAGCATTTAAAACGTTGTGCAACATATGATGAAATGGGAAGTGGAGAAGAAACCAAAAACTTATAGTTTTGCCAATGGAGATAAAGTTATAGTATTGTTATCAGTTGTAGGTGAATCTTCAGTTTTTCTGTTTAGCTGGTTTAGCTCACCAGGCTAAATCGCTGGCTTTTAAAGCAGACCAAGAAGGCCAGCAGCACGGTTCAATTCCCGTACCAGCCTCCCCGGACAGACGCTGGAATGTGGCGACTAGGGGCTTTTCACAGTAACTTCATTGAAGCCTACTCGTGACAATAAGCGATTTTCATTTCATTTAAAGGCAAGGATTTGTGGCCCTGATCAGATTCAAAGGAAATTAAGTGAGGTGAAGCATGCGTCAAGAACGCCACATAGATAGAAAACTCATCGAATATGCCATGTGAATATACTTAAAAGGCACTTTGAAAGGGACGATGAGCAAAAGGAGGAGATTTTAATGACTTTAACTCAATGTGACGAACCAAATCCAGATGGGTTTGAATTTGACAAATTTCAAATTAAACTAAAAACGATGATGTTCTTAAAAATTGGGAGAAATTGTTGAGTTACATTCCTGGAAAAAACGACCTGAAGTAAAAGCGTTACTGATTACACATTGGCAACTTTTTGGGGATAAGTTGAGAAATACAAAAATGGTGATACATGACGTAAATGTGGGAAATGCTGTTCCTATTAAAGAACAACCATATGGACTTAACCCTTTTAAACTGTTAGATGTTAATACCGAAATTAAAAGTATTCCTTGGAATTGCATCATTGAAGTGGGTTGCAGTCAATAGAACTAATACATTGTGATGGTACCAAAACCAGACGGTACCCAATGGCTGTGTGCGGACTATAGAAAGGTTAATGCAGTTACAGGAACGGACTCCTATTCTATTGCACCCTTGTAGCATTACATTGAGAAGGTGCGACAATTCGCTTTTACTTCCAAACTGGATTAATTTAATGTTTACAGTCAGGTACATTTATCAGAAAGGGCGAAGAAGATTTCAGCTTTTGTGACTCCAGGTGGCATATACCAATTCAAAATTATGGTATTTGGCATGAAAAACATCTCAGCCACAATTCAACAGTTAATTTATAAAGTCCTGTCAGGACTCTCCAATTGTGTGGCATCCATCGACGATCTGGTAATTTTTAGCCAGACATGGAAAGAGCATTTAAAGCAACTGATGGACTTGCTGAAGAAACGTCTAAAAATCCAGTGGACACCAGAGTTTCAACGGGCATTTGAAGGCTGTTATGACCAAGTTTCCTGCATTGGAGAATTACAGGCGGCTCTGAACCTGAGTATTTGACTTTTATAAAAACGCGGGGCGTGGAGAACAGGATGGATCGTGCAGAGACTTCCTTATCCAACGGGAATGCCGATCAAGAAGGAGTCTATTTGCAGGAAAAATAACTAAAATTGATTATGTTAATACATGTTTGCGTGTTCTGTATTGGTAAAACAAACGTATATTCACTGTCAATATTTCTTAAAGGAAAGTGCCAAGATGAAAGATTAAACCATCTTGAAGTTAAACGTTTATTTTTTTTCTTGGGGTGGTGCCATGTGTGTGTGATTTGAAAAAAATGCTTGTTTATCAATAGCTGCAGTGATGTCAAAGTGTGGATGGAGCTGAACTCTGCTCTGTCTTTTATTTTCGGTGTGAGACGGTTTGAGCTGGATTGAGCTGAAAGCCGTTTTGTAGCTCTCTGCATTTTTTGAGTAAAGTCTGGGAGTTGGAGGGCGCAGTGAACGCAAAAAAAACGTATCACTCCCTCTCTGCTATTTAAAGAATGGCTTCAGCTCATTTGATGTTTTCAACGTAGTACCTGTTTCTGCAAGGGATGCAAACATGCTGCCTGCATTAAAAATGATTTATGACTTAATGGATGTTGTTGGGAAAGTTGTTGAGGGTTACCTGTAGAATATTTTCTTTGGTGAAAGTATCAGTGGTAGTATTAAATATGTTGATAATGTGGGTGTTTATAAGGTATTAACTGGATTCGAAAAAAAATAAACATGTTTTTGTTTGTTTAAAGGTTCCTAAGGTCTCTGTTGCATTACACCTCGAAAGTGGCCGTTGTGCTCCACACAACCAAAACCAATTAGAAAGTTGAGGGTCAGCTAAAACTCCATGAAATACTTTGAAGTTTTCTAATCCCAGGCCCATAGTAGCAAGCCCCGTCTGTCAAACATTTCGCCACAAGATATGCCGTTCATTTCAGATGATTTGCATGTGAACCAGGTCATCGTGAAACTATCTACTGGAGTGTATTTACCTCCTGATTTATCCAGGGCAGACCAAAACTGCGCACAATCTTCCAGCTGCCGTCTGACCAACACCCGTAATATCTCAAGCATATCATCATTTGTTTGATGTTCAGTTTTGCGGAAAATAAAAATCGGCATGCATTAATTAACCGTCTGCATTATGTGCCATGATGTGGAGATGCCGGCGTTGGACTGGGGTGAGCACAGTAAGAAGTCTTACAACACCAGGTTAAAGTCCAACATGTTTGATTCAAACACGAGCTTTCGGAGGGCAGCTCCTTCCTCAGACCTGAGGAAGGAGCTGCGCTCCGAAAGCTCGTGTTTGAATCAAACATGTTGGACTTCAACCTGGTGTTGCAAGACTTCTTACTGTGCATTATGTGCGATAAAGGAACACTAGTTTTTGTGGCAGCGTGTGAGAAGAAATGGAATTCCTTTTCTAATCTTCTGGTTATTGTGCTCCGAAGAAGTTTGGTGTGTGGTTGGGAATGTGTTATTTAAACTGACGAATCTGCAATATTCAGAAAGTAAATACATACAGGAATTCGGATATATTTGAAACATCTATACCCGTGTCGAGTTTCCAATTGTAAGCAAACAGTGGTTAAGTACTTCCATTTGAAGTTATTCACTGTCATGTATTGTCAGCTGTCTCATACCAAATGGAAGTAACATGTTTTACCACTCAATAAACGGAATGAATAAATTCAGAACAGACGATAAGGTGGAGTTGTGGCGTTTTCACAGGACTGGTGATGCATAGACCAGGACAATACCCACGTTCGAATCGCACGCCACGTCAGATTGGTGAAAATAAATGTCTGCACCTCAAGGTTTACTGATGAATAAATGAACGCCTTGTTGATTTTCCTAAAAAAAACTCAATTTGACTTCTTAACAATAGGGAAGGAATCTACAGTATTCAGCTGATTTAGATGGGACACACCAAGTTGACAGACGAGATGCAGGCCTATACAGGCTCATGCGACGTGGTATTGAAACATGGTCCTTCGTCAGCTGACCGATCAGCACGTGTGGCACCGCACAGTTCTTGTGGAGACGAAGACTGTTCTTCACTTTGGGGCTGCTGTCTGTCGTGTTGTGTGGGAAATACAATCGTGCTAAATGGGATAAATTGGAAGGGGTTATCAACAGTTTAATTAAGCTACGTTTGCTCAGCAAAACAAGTTCACAGACGCTCATTTAGCGTTTCCATACGCTCACTCAGTCCTTATTACAGGTCTGTTTCAAACTTGGACAAAAGAGCAGAACGCTTGACAGGTTATATGTGTGACTGCCCCTGACATCACTGCCCCTGCCCCTGACATCAAGGCAGCATTTTATCGAGTATGGCATTAAGGAGCACGAGCAAAACTGGAATTACCGTGAATAAGGGGGAATTTACATTGGTTGGAATTCTACCATACTCACCGGAAGTTGACAGTACTCTTTGAAGGTCACTCATATACATCTCGAGGCATTACTGCAGCAGTTTCTTCGTGGAGGATCCGACGCCCAATTGGCATCAGCTGGTTCACCAATCAGCTTCCTTCCAATGTTCAGACTCTTCACACAGAAATCTACCTGCAAATACAATGACACCTGGACAATACGCAGCCATTAATGGAACAAGGAAATTAATTATAGAACAATACAAGTGTCAGACAGTAATCATCTCGAATAAGAAATTATCAGACCGATACAGCTTGACAATAAATTACATGACCATCACTGAATGCTGCGCTATTAACGGCTTGCCAGGCGCAACCACCTACCTTCCAGAAGGGCTGACGTGTCCAATTGGATCCCAGGATCATCCAGCAGCAGCCGCCGACCGAGAAAGCGAGGGAAACGCAGTGGTCTGCAGGTCAGACTGAAGAAACGCTGTTTCACGACCCCTCGCCCAGCATACTCCTGGCAAACGTCCAACCGATTGACAACAAGCTGGATGAACATAACGCCAGACTTACCTCTCAGAGGGAAGTAAGAGACTGCTGTGTGCTCTGTTTCTGAGAGACATGTCTCACCCCCGCCTCACCGGACTGTGCCATACAACCTGATGTCTTCTCTGTTCACCGAACGGCGCGAACGTCTTCTTCAGGCAAAGCGATGGGTGGAGGCGTTTGCCTCCTCAGCAACTCTTCCTGGTGCTTGGATGTGGTGACCCTGGCGACCTTTTGCTCCCCAGACCTGGAATGCTTGACCGTAAAGTTCCGCCCATACTATCTTCCACGTGAGTTCACTTCAGCCATTATCACAGCGGTCCACATCCCACCCCAGGCAGAAGTGAGGAAGGCCCTGGATGAACTGTACACAGTCATAAACAACAGAACACCCGGAGGCCTGGTTCATTGTGGCCGGAGACTTCAACAAAGCCAACCTCAAGAGTGTACTGCCCAAATTCCACCAGCACATCACCGGTCCCACCAGGGGCGACAACACTCTTGACAACTGCAACTCAAAAATCAAGGGCGCCTACCGTTCCATCCCCCGACCGCACTTTGGGAAATCAAACCATAAGACTGTGCTCCTTCTCCCGGCTTACAAGCAGAAACTCAAGCGGGAGAATCCAGCTAAGAAGGTTGTGCAGTGCTGTTCCGTGGAGACAGAAGAGCTCTTACGTGACTGCTGAGAGACAGTGGATTGGTCCATATTTAAGAACTCAGCAACTAACTTAAATGAGTATGCCACCACCGTCACAGACTTCATCAGCAAATGTGTGGACGACTGCGTGCCAAAGAAAGCAGTATGTACGTTCCTCAACCGCAAACCATGGCTCATCCACAAGATTGACTCCCTACTGAAGGACTGATCTGTGGCGTTCAAGGCAGACGACCCAGTCGTATACAAGAAATCCAGGTTCGACCGCCGCAAATCCATCCGAGATGCCAAGAATGAATATCAAACTAAGCTGGAGACACAGACAGACTCTCGGTGGTTCTGGCAAGGACTAAACAACATAACGGGCTACAAAGCGAAGCCGAGCAGTATCTCTGGCAGCAGCGCACCTCTCCCCGATGAATTTAATGCATTCTATGCTCGGTTTGAGCAGGTAACCAACAATCCGCTGTCGAGTGCCCCAGCAGACCATAATTTACCCTTACCCACCATCACAGTTTCCAAAGTCAGATCGGCCTTCCTGAAAGTGAACCCACGGAAGGCGATGGGCCCGGACGGGATCCCGGGTCGTGCACTCAGAGCCTGTGCATACCAGCTGGCAGAAATATTCACAGACATCTTTAGTCTATCCCTACTCCACGCCGAGGTCCCCACCTGCTTCATGAAGACCACATCATACCGGTACCAAAGAAGAACCAGGCAACATGCCTCAATGACAACCACCCAGAGACCCTGATGTCAGTTGTAATGAAGTGCTTCGAGAGGCTGATCATGAAGCGCATCACCACCATACTCACGGAACGCCTTGACCCACTTCAATTGCATACCGCCGCAACCGGTCCGCATCAGACACCATTTCCCTGGCCCTACACTCATCCCTACAGCATCTCGAAAACAAGGACTCCTACATCAGACTCCTATTTATCGACAACAGATCTGCCTTCAACACCATAATCCCAGCCAAGCTCATATCAAAGCTCCAAAATCTAGGACTTGGCTCTCCACTCTGCAACTGGATCCTTGACTTTCTCACCAACAGACCACAGTCAGTAAGAATGAACACCAACATCTCCTCCACAACAGTCCTCAATACCAGTACCCCTCAAGGCTGCGTACATAGCCCCCTACACTAATCCCTGTACACACACCACTGCGTGGCAAAGCCTGGTTCCAACTCCATCTACAAGTTTGCTGACGATAGGACGATAGTGGGCCGGATCACGAATAACCACGAGTCCATATACAGAAGGGAGATAGAGAACCTAGTGGAGTTGTGTAACGACAACAATCTCTCCCACAATGCCAGCAGAACTTAAGAGGTGGTCATCGACTTCAGGAAGCAAAGTACTGTACACACCCCTGTCAGCATCAACGGGGCGGAGGTGAAGATGGCTTGCAGTTTCAAATTCCTCCGGGTGCACATCACCAAAAATCTGTCCTGGTCCACTCACGTCGACGCTATCACCAAGAAAGCACAACAGCGCCTATACTTCCTCGGGAAACTAAGGAAATTTGGCATGTCCACGTTAGCCCTTACAAACGTTTACAGGTGCACTATACAAAACATCCTATCGGGCTGCATCACAGCTTAGTATGGCAACTGCTCGGCCCAGGACCACAAGGAACTTCAGAGAGTCGTGAATGTCGCCCAGTCCATCACACGAACCTGCCTCCCATCCATGGACTCCATCTACACCTCCAGCTGCAAGGGGAAAGCGGGCAACATAATCAAGATCCCTCCCACCCGGCTTACTCACTTTTCCAAACTTCTTCCATCTGGCAGGAGATTCAGAAGTCTGAGAACGCGCACGAACAGACTCAAAAACAGCTTCTTCCCCACTGTCATCAGACTCCCAAATGACCCTCTTATTGACAGACCTCATTAACACTACCCGCTATATGCTTCAACCGATGCCAATGCTTATGTAGTTACTTTGTATATCTTGTGTTGCCCTATTATGTATTCTCATGTATTTTCTTGAATTTTGTTTAATTCCCTTATCTTCCATGTACTGAATGATCTGTTGAGCTGCTTGCAGAGAAATACTTTTCATTGTACCTCGGTACACGTGAAAATAAACAAATCCAATCCAATGCAACCCAAAGCACATTGAAGGATAGAAACACTGCGGCACGTAATTGACCTCCTGACTCCCCAACGACACTCAGTCACCGACAGCGCACAACCCTGAATGTGATAGAATACTCGCCACTTGGATGGGCAAATGCAACTCCATCGGCAGCCAGGAACCGCAGCATTTACGACAAACCAGCCGACTTGATTGCAAGCCTTGCGACAATGATTCACTACTCCACTCCCCCACCCCCTTATCGCTGCACAGCAGTAGCAGTTTGTACCATCCCATGATGCACTGCATGAAGGCATTCAAATTTCTCAAGCAGCACCTTCCAAACGACGTTCACGACTATCTGGAAGGACAACGGCCGAAAATAACCGGAACCACCACCAATTGGAAGTTCTCCTCCAAGTCACTCAACGTTGTGCCTGGAAAATATATTGCGGTTCTTCATTGTCGCTGCGTCAAAATAACGTTTTGCACTCTCGAATAGCTCGGTCCGTGTGCTGGCATCACATGGACTTTAACTGTTCAATAAAACAGATGATTACCACCTTCTCAAGGACAATTCCACATGCGTAACAAATACTGACACAGCTAGCGAAGCCAAAGGCTTTTACAATCAATACTTACATAGCTGAGGCTAAATAAGTGGGATCCAAGCGAAATGTAATAGTTTTGATTTTTGAAAGGCCAGTTCATTGAAATGCATTGCTCAATAGAATCAAATGCAAACGAGAAAAATGTCAAGATGCGTATATGTGTTGGGAGTGGCGACGTGCGTCCTTCTGGTGAGTATCTCCTTTTTAGGAAAAAAAAATCATGTTTCAAGAGGCTTTCCAGCCAAAGGCGAAAACATGGGTTGGATACTTCATTTCTGAGAGTAAGTATTGATGCCGGCAGGGGATTCGTGGAGATCCAAGACAGGGATACAGGCGCTGCACTTGGACCGATGCAGCTGTATTTAAGGAGCTTGCACTGGCTCCAAGTGGAACAAATTTCAGTCCAAAGCGAAATGGTGCCGGATTCCCCGGTTTCATGATTGAAATGCAGGGGGCTGACAAGCTGCAGCCGCATATAAATACTTCATTCCCAACACACAGAATCCCAGCCAACAAGACAGCAGAAATGGGATCGGCACCCTGCTTTTTGGACGCCGGGGTGTAGACCCTCCTGGACATGGTGGAGGAGAGGAGGCCGATCCTATCCAAGGCCAGGAAGGTGACAACGAGCCACTGCATTTGTTCTGGATCAGGAAAAGAGGTGGCACTACTGATGAGCGCCACCAACGACATCGTCAGGACCGGCCAACAGTGCTGGACAAAATTGCATGGCTTCCTCAGAGTGGCCATGTTGAAGATGCAACACTGTTCCCCTGGCATGTTAGTGTCCTACAAAACTGTAACCATAGTCAACCCCAATCGCCCCCCACTTTCAAAATCAAGAAGACACAAAAAGCCGCACTGCATCACGTGCTTTGCACCATGCTGCCCACCATGGTCATTTGCCATGGCCACTGAGGCAACCAGATAAAAACTCCTTGAGCTCCATTCGTCGGTTTATCACTGGAATTTTCTATTTGCCGACTCCCCCAACCACCAGAGGATATTCGCCCATAACGTACGGCAGCGGGTCAAAATTAAAGGGATCAGTTTAACCTGAAGTCCCTGACCAGGCAGGGCCGAGCGCCCTGGTCGGGGTCGGCGGCCCACACCAAGGACCAGAGAGCCTTACGTCTGTAGTGGGCAAAGTATTTGAAAAGAGATATAAGAGATAGGATGTATAATCATCTGGAAAGGAATAATTTGGTTCGAGATAGTCAGCGCGGTTTTGTGAAAGGTATGTCTTGCCTCACAACCATTATTGAGTTCTTTGAGAAGGTGACCAAAGAGGTGGATGAGGGAAAAGCAGTTGATGCGGTGTATGTGGATTTCAGTAAAGCGTCTGATAAGGTTTCCCACGGTAGGCTATTGCAGAAATTACGGAGGCATGGGATTCAGGGCGATTTCGCAGTTTGGATCTGAAATTGGCTACTTGAATGACGACAAGTGGTGGTGGTTGATTGAAAATGTTCAGACTGGAGTCCAGTTACTAGTGGTGTACCACAAGGATCTGTTTTGGGGGCACCATTGTTTGTTATTTTAATAAATGACCTGGAGGAGGGCGTAGAAGGATGCGTGAGTAAATTTGCAGATGACACTAAAGTCGATGGTGTTGTGGACAGTGCGGAAGGATGTTACAAGTTACAGAGGGACATAGGTAAGCTACAGAGCTGGGCTGAGAGGTGGCAAATGTAGTTTACAGCAGAAAAGTGTGAGGTGACGCATTTTGGAAGGAATAACAGTAAGACAGAGTACTTGGCTGGCTAATGGGAAGAGTTTTGGTAGTGTGGATGAGCAGAGACATCTCGGTGTCCATGTACATAGATCCCTGAAAGTTACCACCCAGTTTGAGAAGGTTGATAAGAAGGCGTATGGTGTGTTAGCTTTTATTGGTAGAGTGATTCAATTTCGGCGCCATGAGGTCATGTTGCAGCTGTACAAATCTCTGGTGCGGCCTCATTTAGAGTATTGCGTGCAATTCTGGTCTCCACATTATAGGAAATAAGTGGAATTACTGGAAAGGGTGCAGAGGAGATTTTGCCGAATGGTGCCTGGTATGGATAGGACATCGTATGAGGGATGGCTGAGGGATTTCAGGCTGTTTTCGTTAGAGAGAAGATGGTTAAGACGTGTCTTAATTTAGGCATGCAAGATGATCAGATGATTAGATAGGGTGGACAGTGAGAGCCTTTTTCCTCGGATGGTGATGTCAAGCATGAGGGGACATAGCTTTAAGTTGAGGGTAGATAGATATAGGACAGATGTCAGAGGTAGGTTCTTTACTCAGAGAGTAGTACGGGCGTGGAATGCCCTGCCTGCAACAGTGGTGGACTCGCCAACACTAAGGGCATTCAAATGGTCATTGGATAGACATATGGACGATAAAGGAATAGTGTAGATGGGCTTTAGAGTGGTTTCACAGGTGTGCGCAACATTGATGGCCGAAGGGCCTGTACTACGCTGTAAGGCTCAATCTATCTACATATCTATAAAGGGAGGTAGCCGCGGTGGAGTTAGGATGCAAGCGAATAAGTCATGCCCTGCTCAGTTACGGTTGCACGTGACATGTGTTTCATCAGCCCCCCCACAACACCGTCCCCACAACACGCCATTTCCCAAACTACACTCATAGCATCACCCCGCCCTCACCATTACCCTCACGCTCCCAGCATACACCCTCACCATCAACACCACTCTTACACACGCCACATTCACCCTCAACCTTTCTCACCCCCACCCTTACCATTTCTCCCACCCGCACGAAATCCTGACCTCCAACCTCAAAAACTGCTCAGGTGCAGCCTCTTCATGAACATCAACCCCACAACACCAGCATCCCCGTCACCACCACGACGCTCCTGTCCACGGTCTCTTCACGCATGTTTCAAGTGTATTGCAGGACATTTTGGAGATGTAGAATGTCAATCCGTTGTTTCCCCCATTCCAGTCAATCGCACCACCGCACAAAGCCCCCCCTCCCCTTGCCGCCTCCGCCCGCGTGAGCCGAAAACTGACGACGAGAGCAGCTCGGAGAGCAGCCCGTGACTCGTGATTCACGACACCCCGTGTCTCGAGTCCGATGTTGAGAAACCATTCAATCCCTGCTATCTCCATCACTTTTCAACATTCCTGATATATTCACTTCGGTTGGGCACTTTAGTGAAGAGGTTACTGGAACACTCTCGGATGCACACATACAGCCGTTCCAGTATTTCAGTTGGAAAGAGAAAAACACGAGTTAGCAGTCTGTCGGAGTGTGGACTGACTCCAAAGACCTGATAGGGGCCTCACGGTAGCATGATGGTTAGCATCAATGCTTCACAGCTCCAGGGTCCCAGGTTCAATTCCCGGCTGTGTCACTGTCTGTGTGGAGTCTACACGTCCTCCCCGTGTGTGCGTGGGTTTCCTCCGGGTGCTCCGGTTTCCTCCCACAGTCCAAAGATGTGCGGGTTAGGTGGATTGGCCATGCTAAATTGCCCATAGTGTAAGGTTAATGGGGGGATTGTTGGGTTACAGGTATACGGGTTACGTGGGTTTAAGTAGGGTGATCATTGCTCGGCACAACATTGAGGGCCGAAGGGCCTGTTTTGTGCTGTACTGTTCTATCTACCAGCTGCCACACAGATGGGTTTCTGGCTTCTGGAAGTGACAGTACTATCGATTGTGGAAATGAAGTCGCATAGCCAGGGACTGTATGAGGGATTGTCAGCCAGCATCAGTATCTACAGTGCAGTTGAAGGAGCCAAACTCCATGCAGGTGAATGAGTTGTCGACAACGGTATGTGCCACCCAGGCCAACAACGCACGAGCAGCGCCAAAATTGGATGGATTTATGTCCCAAATATTCTTTATACTCTCTATGCCGCACGGTAGCATGGTGGTTAGCATAAATGCTTCACAGCTCCAGGGTCCCAGGTACGATTCCCGGCTGGGTCACTGTCTGTGTGGAGTCTGCACGTCCTCCCCGTGTGTGCGTGGGTTTCCTCCGGGTGCTCCGGTTTCCTCCCACAGTCCAAAGATGTGCGGGTTAGGTGGATTGGCCATGCTAAATTGCCCGTAGTGTAAGGTTAATGGGGGGACTGTTGGGTTACGGGTGTAGGGTGGATACGTGGGTTTGAGTAGGGTGATCATTGCTCGGCACAACATCGAGGGCCGAAGGGCCTGTTCTGTGCTGTACTGTTCTATGTTCTATGCTGTTTGCCTGGTTGACTAGCTGTTCTTAGCATTTAGGTCGATTGTTTGTAGCATATAATCCTTCAGAGACACAGTGGCCCAATCGTTATCTCGTTTGCCTCATTGATCAACGGAGCAGGTTCGATCCAGGCCTCGGTTCACTGTGCACCTGGAGTTTTCGCTTTCTCCCCGTGTCTGCGTGGGACTCACCCCGTTAACCCAAAAGGATTTGCAGAGTAGGTGAATTGGTCATGTGGAATTGCCCCTTAAAAAGTATTGGTTCATCTAAATTGATTTAAATCATAAATCTTAGAATCCTTGCAGTGCAAACAGAAGCCATCCGGAACTTAAACACGACATTCCCTGTGTAAGGTATCACAGATATGAACTTTTGGTCTGCAATGGTTCGCATTGTTGACTTAAGTTGAAGAGGACCCTGGTTCGATCTCGACGCCGGGTCACTGTCAACTCACATTCTTCATGGTTCTCACCGCCACTACACAGTGCAGGGTTTAGAATCCGAAAATCATAGAATGTATTGTGCAGAATAAGGCCATTCTGCCCAGCATGTCTTTACCCGCTAACCCAGTAACCCCAGCTGATCTTTTTGGACACTAAGGGTAGGTTATCATTGGCAATCCACCTATCCCGCACCGCTTTCGACTGTGGGAGGAAACCAGAGCACCCGGAGGAACCCCACACAGATACGGTAGAACATCGGATTTCACACTGACAATGACCCAAGCCGGAAATCGAACCCAGGACGCTGGAACTGTGAAGGATCTGTGCTAACCATTGGAGGTGAATGTGCCACGTTAAATGTCTCGTGAATTAAAACAAAATAACCTGTTTCTTCCCCTGGGTTATACCTTGTGCACAATATTAGATGTTCCCTTCCGTTGCCGCAGATGGAAAATTACAAGCAACAGACAAAGGTACTTACACACTCTTTTTCATTGTTGGTGCGGTTGTGATTCTTGGATCGAAATTCAATTGATTCAGTGGGCTGGAGTCTCCCCCCTGCGTCGCCAACATCACGTTTGGAGATCGGCCAGACAATCGCCCTTTGTCAGAAATCGCCAGTGTTGTAATGATCCGTCCCCTCAAAAATGGTGTACTCGAAGAGCATGCCACACGCAGTCAGCACGGCCTCAAGACGTCGTCTGAGTCCATTCCCCAATGTTGTGCCCCCCGATGGGGCGAGTTTTCAATGGCTTGGAAAACCTATGTTTTTTTTCGTGGACGCTGCGTGCCTGCTGCTGACTCTGTCCAGCGCCGCCACAGATAGGCGTTCTGCTGGCAGCAGAGCCTTCGTCGGGTGCTCGGACAACTGATGTTGGGAGGACTAGGGGGGGCGGGGCTGGTTACAGGGGCAGACTTTGGCAGTCAGGGACAGTGTGCAGCCGCTGAAGGCCACTGTGATGCTCATGCACAGCCATGGATCCTGCAATTCTCTGGCAATTACTGCAAGTGAACCCCGGGGTCTTTGCACAGCGAGGCTAATCTGCGGCCTTTTGGTTTGGCATAAAATGCCACCGTTCACACGCTGTCATTAGCAGTTAGTCTGCAAATTGGAGAATCAAGACCGTTATGTATGTGTTGAAGAGTATTTGCAAATATGTTGGAGAGGATTCCTCGCTAAATGACGCCAAAATCGCATTTGGTATCTGGCCATAGAATCCAACTTTAAGACCAAATCCGCGATGGCGCTGCTCCACCTCATTCCAAAGCGGAATGCTCTGCGAGTAAGGCGCACCATGTATCGTCGGCCTCAGGGCATTGGCTGATGCCGACCCTCAATGCTTCGGCCCCAACCCGCTGAGTTCTCGACGGTTTGGTCTATCATGGTTCCCCTCCATCAGAAACACGGTGTGGCGGCTGCGGACTCAGTCCCAAGCCGTCACAGTCGGCTGGACCGTTCTGGGGCGGGAAGGGGGAGACTGGGCGCATTATGCGGGGCAGCGGGCACTGTGCGGAGGTGGTCGGGGTCACCCCAAACGGGCCAAAGTGTGGTGACTACTTCGCGGGCTGGGTCCGTGTGCGGGTTCCGCCATGAAGCACGGAGCCGCCACGGCAGGCCGCCACTGTGCGCATGCGCGGCCACAGACCCGCGAATTCTCTGGGGCATATAGGTACCTGCCCTGCTGCCAAACCCCAGTAAATCGGGGAATCGGTGGCCGTTTTGCGCCAGTTTTTCTGGCGTAAAAAGGCCACTATTCCACGCCTGGGGGGGGGGGGGGAATAGCCCAAAATCGGACAAATCCAGCTATCATCTCTGTGAAAGCCAGCAACCTATATGTCATCATCTGCCGCATTTCAGCATCAGGTACTCTGAGGTGTATTGGATTAATCTAGGATAAGATTCACAAATTCGTGCATTTCAATGTTTCAACATCGATATAACAATTAAACAGATATTTACAAGTAAAAGTAACCCAATGCCTTTTTCGGACTGCACCTCTGGTTTTTGTATCGGATCGCAGGAACATCGGTAAAGTTGTTGATCCACGTAATGGCTGATCGGTGTCCAGAGTTCATGCAACTGCAAATTCCGTCATATTGTCTAACCTATCAAAAATACGTGCATTTGAATCGGTGCAGATGTATATAGTGTGAGTGTATCTTTTTCAGTGACGTCGCTTTATCTGTCATTTGCACAAGTCTACCGAACCTATCAGGTTCCTTTACTTCTGGTTCCTAGTTTCACTCCTAAACTATGCGTGTCTTCTTTAAACACGTATTTACAGAAAACCAATGTTCTAAACTTTCCATTCATCTATCGCTCTTCCTTATTACCGCGATTCTTTAATTAGAATAATTCATCGATTTGGAGACAGTTGGCATGACAACAATTGATGGTTATCCGATTCATCGTTAATCAATCTTGCAATTTCCCATGAGGGTCCATCATGCCTGACAAACTTGCGTGAATTATTTGATGATGATACCATTAGGTTGGTTATTGGGGAACTTGGAAATTTCATGGATATAGATTAATAGGCGGTAGATTTGAACTGAGTTTTGAAGGAACTGCATATCGCAGAGGGCGTTTTTGTAGAACTCGCTGCTCCATAGTTCAGTGGGATTTGCGTTATTACATGATTTCAATCAGCGGATCTGAGAGCAGGGAGATATCAGCCATGACGTAATTGAATTGCGGAGCAGCATTCAATGGGTGATTTGCCTACTTCAACTTTGAATTCCTAGTTCTGTGATCCTGAACGGCACATTTTCAATGAACGTCTGTTAAAACACCTCTGCTTTCCCTCAAATCTTGTGCCTATAACAACTAATGATGCAAAGTGGAGGGAACATATATGGAGGTGTGGGAAAATATGGAACTCTCCAATAACAGAACTGTCATTGATATAGAGTCTAGGAGATATACATCACTGAAACAGGCCCTATTGTCCATCCTGCCCGAGCCACACATCAAACATCTATCTATCGTAACCCTCAATTTCCAGTGCTTTGCCTCGTTTGTCATGTTGTTTCAGATGTTGATCGAATGCTTCTTAAATTTAGTTTGAGTACCTGTTTCTGCCATTCTTTCAGGCAGTATGTTCCTGATTGTCACCACAATCTGGCTGAACACGTTTCCTCAAATGAACAGAACATGTACACCTCCTGAAGCAAAATTTATTATTCCTCTTGATTACCCCTGTCATGAAGGAAAACATGTTTTCCTATCTACTTGTAAGTATTTCTCATTTATTTTGCACGTCGATGAGATTCACCCCCACCCGCCCCACACCCCGCCACCCCTCCCACACCCGCAAGAAGACAGAAAGTAAACAGAATCACAGAAATCATAGAATCCCAGAACAAATACATTGCAAACATTTTCCCTTCGACACAGTGCATCTGCACCGGCGCCGAGAAAGCGCTTGACCATACCAATCAAATCACATCTCCTTGCACTTGTGTGTTATGACGTGCCAACTATTCTTCCGGCTATATTTTAAAAGCTGTGCGGCATCCAGGTCGTCACTGCCATCTTTGAGAACTAATATATTTTTCATTAAATGCCCTCTAAATCTCCTGCCGCTCACCTGCAACTTGATTCTTCGCTTTACTAACCCGTCAAATAAGGGGAGTTCTCACGATCACCGTGCCTATGCCTCTCACGAACACGTACATCTCGATATGGCAGCCCCTTAAACTTTTCTCTTGCAGAGAAAACTACCCAAGCCTTTCCAACATCTCTTGAGAACTTATTTTTTTCATTCCAGCCAAAATCATGGTGAACCTGCTTTGCACTCCGTCCACTCCATTTGCATTCTTCCTATGGCCGTAACTGCATACTCCAGCTGTGGCATCACCAAATATCTATACAACACGAATATGACCACGCCACAATTATAATGTATACCACGTTTAGAAAAGACAACTGATACATATGCCTTTTTTCCCCAACACTGTTAAACAATCCTCCTTAGTTAACTGGGGACAAATACACAAAGTTCAGTTTGTTGCTGGTAACTTCCCGGTATCATGCTATTCATTGGAGATTTGTTTGTTAGATTACTCCTTCCAAAAAGTATCACATCACACTTTTCACAGTGCAACTCGATCTGCCACTTCTTGTCCATTTAATTATTCCGTCTGCATTTTCCTGTACCAAAGACACTTAACTTCACTGTTAACCGCCGACCAATCTTTCTCTTGTCTGCAAAATTTAAGATTGTACTCCCGCATAGTTATCTATTTCGTCTACATATATTAAGTATAATAGGCGACATGAGTACATAGAAAATAGAAGCAAATGGAGGTCAGTCTGCCATTAGAGGCATGCTCCAGCAGTGATAATGATCATGGCTGATCATCAAGTACAATACCTTAAACCCGACTACACCAATATATCTTGATCCCTTTAGCCCGAAGAGCTATATGTAATTCCTTCATGAAGTTTCGCAACGGTCCCTGTGATACACCGTTGAATATGGGCTCCTAGTCTCATAATCTGCCTTCCACCATTACTTTTGTCTCCTGCCACTTATCGAACTGTCGTAAACATTGTCGTCATGCCCTCGAGCTAACTGTCTCTGACCTTTTTTTAAAATCAACCTTTCATACGAGGCTTGTAGTATACACCAACAGCACAACCAAAATATACGCTCCTTGATAATTTCAATGAATGATACAAGGCATGATTTCCTCTTGACAAAGCAAAGTCGACTATTCTTGATTAATCTTTGCCTCTGCTGGGGGAGATTAATACTGTTCCTCAGTTGTTTTTCTGAGCAATACTCTCCCTGAAACTGATGTTACACTTGATGGCCTATAATTTGCTTTTTTTTTTCCTGCCTGATTTGTTGAATACTAATAGAGAAATACAGCACAGAACAGGCCCTTCGGCCCACGATGTTGCGCCGAACTTTTGTCCTAGGTTAATCATGGAATTTTGGACAATTTTTCATGGCCAATCCACCCAACCTGCACATCTTTGGACTGTGGGAGGAAACCGGAGTACCCGGAGGAAACCCACGCAGTCACGGGGAAGATGTGCAGACTCCACACAGACGGTGACCCAAGTCTAAATCGAACTTGGGACCCTGCAGCTGTGAAGCAATTGTGCTATCCACAATGCTACCGTGCTGCCCTTAAGAAGTTAACCTACACTCCATTATTCTACCCTAATCCAAGTACCTATCCAATAGCCGCTTGAAGGTCCCTAACTTTTCCGACTCAACTACTACCACAGGCAGTGCATTCCATGCCCCCACTACTCTCTGGGTAAAGAACCTACCTCTGACATCGCCCCTATATCTTCCACCATTTACCTAAAATTTATGTCCCCTTGTAATGGTGTGTTCCACCCGGGGAAAAAGTCTCTGACTGTCTACTCTATCTATTCCCCTGATCATCTTATAAACCTCTATCAAGTCACCCCTCATCCTTCTCCGTTCTAATGAGAAAAGGCCTAGCACCCTCAACCTTTCCTCGTATGACCTACTCTCCATTCCAGGCAACATCCTGGTAAATCTCCTTTGCACCTTTTCCAAAGCTTCCACATCCTTCCTAAAATGAGGTGACCAGAACTGCACACAGTACTCCAAATGTGGCCTGACCAAGGTTTTGTACAGCTGCACCATCACCTCACGGCTCTTAAATTCAATCCCTCTGCTAATGAACGCTAGCACACCATAGGCCTTCTTCACAGCTCTATCCACTTGAGTGGCAACTTTCAAAGAACTATGAACATAGACCCCAAGATCTCTCTGCTCCTCCACATTGCCAAGAACCCTACCATTAACCCTGTATTCCGCATTCAGATTTGTCCTTCCAAAATGGACAACCTCACACTTGTCAGGGTTAAACTCCATCTGCCACTTCTCAGCCCAGCTCTGCATTCTATCTATGTCTCTTTGAAGTCGACAACAGCCCTCCTCACTATCTACAACTCCACCAATCTTCGTATCATCTGCAAATTTACTGACCCACCCTTCAAGTCCCTCATCCAAGTCGTTAATGAAAATCACAAACAGCAGAGGACCCAGAACTGATCCCTGCGGTACGCCACTGATAACTGGGCTCCAGGCTGAATATTTGCCATCCACCACCACTCTCTGTCTTCTATCGGTTAGCCAGTTTGTTATCCAACTGGCCAAATGTCCCATTATCCCATGCCTCCTTACTTTCTGCATAAGCCTACCATGGGGAACCTTATCAAATGCCTTACTAAAATCCATGTACACTACATCCACTGCTTTACCTTCATCCACATGCTTGGTCACCTCCTCAAAGAATTCAATAAGACTTGTAAGGCAAGACCTACCCCATACAAATCCGTGCTGACAATCCCTAGTCAAGCAATGCCTTTCCAGATGCTCAGCAATCCTATCCCTCAGTAACCTTTCTATTACTTTGCCTACCACTGAAGTAAGACTAACTGGCCTGTAATTCCCAGGGTTATCCCTATTCCCTTTTTTGAACAGGGGCACGACATTCGCCACTCTCCAATCCTCTGGTACCACCCCTGTTGACAGCGAGGACGAAAATATCATTGCCAACGGCTCTGCAATTTCATTTCTTGCTTCCCATAGAATCCTTGGATATATCCCGTCAGGCCCGGGGGACTTGTCTATCCTCGAGTTTTTCAAAACGCGCAACACATCTTCCTTCCTGACAAGTATCTCCTCAAGCTTATCAGTCTGCTTCACGCTGTCCTCTCCAACAATATGGCCCCTCTCGTTTGTGAATACTGAAGAAAAATACGTGTTCAAGACCTCTCCTATCTCTTCAGACTCAATACACAATCTACCGCTACTGTCCTTAATCGGAACTACCCTCGCTCTAGTCATTCTCATATTTCTCACATATGTGTAAAAGGCCTTGGGGTTTTCCTTGATCCTACCCGCCAAAGATTTTTCATGCCCTCTCTTAGCTCTCCTAATCCCTTTCTTCAGTTCCCTCCTGGCTATCTTGTATCCCTCCAGCGCCCTGTCTGAAACTTGTTTCTTCAGCCTCACATAAGTCTCCTTCTTCCTCTTAACAAGACATTCAACCTCTCTTGTCAACCATGGTTCACTCACTCGACCATCCCTTCCCTGCCTGACAGGGACATACATGTCAAAGACACGCAGTACCTGTTCCTTGAACAAGTTCCACATTTCACTTGTGTCCTTCCCTGACAGCCTATGTTCCCAACTTCTGCACTTCAATTCTTGTCTGACAGCATTGTATTTACCCTTCCCCCAATTATAAACCTTGCCCTGTTGCTCGCACCTATCCCTCTCCATTACTAAAGTGAAAGTCACAGAATTGTGGTCACTTCCTCCAAAATGCTCCCCCACTAACAAATCTATCACCTGCCCTGGTTCATTACCAAGTACTAAATCCAATATGGCCTCCCCTCTGGTCGGACAATCTACATACTGTGTTGGAAAAGCTTCCTGGACACACTGCACAAACACTACCCCATCCAAACTATTTGATCTAAAGAGTTTCCACTCAATGTTTGGGAAGTTGAAGTCGCCCATGACTACTACCCTGTGACTTCTGCACCTTTCCAAAATCTGTTTCCCAATCTGTTCCTCCACATCTCTGCTGCTATTGGGGGGCCTATAGAAAATTCCCAACAAGGTGACTGCTCCTTTCCTATTTCTAACTTCAACCCATATTACCTCAGTAGGCAGATCCCTCTCGAACTGCCTTTCTGCAGCTGTTATACTATCTATAATTAACAATACCACCCCCCCCCCACCTCTTTTACCATCCTCCCTAATCTTGTTGAAACATCTATAACCAGGGACCTCCAACAACCATTTCTGCCCCTCTTCTATCCAAGTTTCCGTGATGGCCACCACATCGTAGTCCTAAGTACAGATCCATGCCGTAAGTTCACCCACCTTATTCCTGATGCTTCGTGCATTAAAGTATACACACTCCAACCCATCTCCTTGCCTGCAAGTACACTCCTTTGTCATTGTTACCTTCCCCACTGCATCACTACGTGCTTTGGCGTCCTGACTATCGTCTACCTTAGTTGCTAAACTACAGATCCGGTTCCCATTCCCCTGCCAAATTAGTTTAAACCCTCCCGAAGAGTACTCGAAAACCTTCCCCCGAGGATATTGGTGCCCCTCTGGTTCAGATGCAACCCGTCCTGCTTGTACAGGTCCCACCTTCCCCAGAATGCGCTCCAATTATCCAAATACCTGAAGCCTTCCCTCCTACACCATTCCTGCAGCCACGTGTTCAACTGCACTCTCTCCCTATTCCTAGCCTCGCTATCACGTGGCACCGGCAACAAACCAGAGATGACAACTCTGTCTGTCCTGGCCTTTAACTTCCAGCCTAACTCCCTAAACTTGTTTATTACCTCCACACCCTTTTTCGCACCTACATCGTTGGTACCAATGTGCACCACGACTTCTGGCTGCTCACCATCCCCCTTCAGGGTCCTGAAGACACGATCAGAGACATCCCTGGCCCTGGCACCCGGGAGGCAACATACCTTTCGGGTGTCTCGCTCGCGACCACAGAATCTCCTATCTATTCCCCTAACCATTTAATCTCCTATTACTATTGCTTTTCTATGCTCCCCCTTCCCTTCTGATCTCCAGAGCCAGACTCAGTGCCAGAGACCTGGCCGCTGGGGCCTTCCCCCGGTAGGTCATCCCCCCCAACAGCATCCAAAACGGTATACTTGTTTTGAAGGGGAACGGCCACGAGGGATCCCTGCACTGTCTGCCTGTTAGTTTTCTTTCCCCTGACTGTAACCCAGCTACTCTTGTCCAGTACCTTTGGTGTGGCTACCTCCCTGTAACTCTTCTCTATGACCCCCTCTGCCTCCCGGATGACCCGAAGTTCATCCAGCTCCAGCTCCAGTGCCTTAACACGGTCTCTGAGGAGCTGGAGTTGGGTGCACTTCCCACAGGTATAGTCAGCGGGGACACCAGTGGTATCCCTCACCACCCACATCCTACAGGAGGAGCATGCGACTGCCCTAGCCTCCATCCCCTCTTACTTTACAGAATTAGCTGCCCCTTGGACCAACTGGACCTCCGCCCTCCGACTCTACTTCCAGTCAGCTGTACTCTAAACTCCTGGCTCCCTTCACGCTCTTTGATAAATATAGGAAATGAAATGTAAGGAGCACCTTACTCCCTCCTCACCTAACTCCCTCAGTCACCAAACTCTCACTGTAGCACTCAAATGCCACAAGCTCAGCACTCCCTCAGTCACCAAACTCTCACTGTAGCACTCAAATGCCACAAGCTCAGCACTCCCTCAGTCACCAAACTCTCACTGTAGCACTCAAATGCCACAAGCTCAGCACTCCAGTGCAAACAAAGTCTGCACTGTAACTAGCTCCTATTTATACTGTGAATCTAGCTTCTGAAAACTGGCCTAATGCAATTAACTAATTAACAAGCTCCAGCTGCAAGTAAGTCCAAGTAGAACCTTGTTTAAAGCTGATTCAAAATTCACCTTTTTATAGACCAAACAGCAACTTTTAAGTTAATTAACTAAATAAAAGAAATACTAGACTTTAAATAAAAATGAACCCTTATTCTCCCTCAGTCACCAAACTCTCACTGTCGCACTCAAATGCCACAAGCTCAGCACTCCAGTGCAAAAACCTCAAATGTCCACCCGTCCGCTAGCATGTTTTCTGCGGACAGAGAGGAATAGGAAATGTGCATCAAATTCACTGCATTCTCCACCCTCGTGTCACACAGCAGTCGATCATACATTTCATTTATGCATGGGAATGTATCCACTTTCAAGGCCGCTAGAAACGGCAACAGTTACTCTTCCCAATGCAAATCTAACAATGATGCCAAAGTATCCCATGCTTCTAGAGATGCATCTTTCTTCACCATAGTGAATACAGAAGAAAAATACTGATTCACTGTATCACCAATCTTCGTGGTCCCCACGCACTAGTTGCCACTTTGGTGTCCAATCGGACATCCGGTTAACATGCTCACTATTTGACCTTAATATACTCATCAAATACCTTGGGATCTTCCATGATTTTATCCACCAGTGTTTTTTCTTGTTCGTTCTTTGGACTTACTTTAAGTACCCGTCTGTACGTTCTAATCGCATTGTGCTGCACCTCTAAATCTGCCGTATACAGAATCATCATTTTCTTCGTGATTCAATGCTAGATACCCCATGCGATACAGTGGTCTCAAAACTTTTTGGTCGTGCCCTTTCCCTTAATGTTGTCGCTGCTTTTTCTATATCCGTTTTCAATTATTCCCAATCTTAAAATGTCCTCACACTGCAAAATGATTGGTACAATGAAAGGTTGTCTGAACATATACGGACGACCTTCTATAAGGAATAACTTTCATGCAGAAACGCCTGTGAGACGTTAATATTTAATTGTCGACTGTGCAGAGATGGACGAATTGTTTAAGAAGGGTATAAAGGATAATCCAGGCAACTGCAGGCCGGTCAGCCTTACGTCAGTGATAAGGAAATTACTGAAGATAATTCTTAGAGAGAAGATCTACTCTCATTTGGAAGCAGGGAAGTCTTAGCGAAATGCAATAAGGTTTTGTGTAGGGGAGGTCGTGTATCACTAACTTGATAGAGTTTTTAGACGAGGTACAAATAAGATTGATGCAGGTAGGATGTTGTCTACATGGACTTCAGTAAGGTCTGTGACAAGGCCTTCAAGGCAAACTGGTATAAAAGGTGGAGTCACACGGGATCAGATGTGAGCTGGAAAGATGGATACAGAACTGCCTAGGTCATAGAAGACAGACAGTAGCAATCGAGGGCTCCTTTTCTGGTTAGAGCTGTGACCAGTGTTGTTCTGCAGGGATCAGTGTTTGGACCTTTGATGTTCGGAGTATATATCAATGATTAGGAAGAAAATGTAACTGGCATGATTACTGAGCTTGCGAACGACACAAAGATTAGTGGAATTGCGGATAGCGATGGATACAGTCAGAGGATACAACAGGATTTAGATAGTTTGGAGTATTGGGCATCAAGATGGCAGATGAAGTATATTCCGGACAATGTATTTTGGAAAGTCTAGTACAGGTAGGCAATATACAGTGATTGGCAGAACCGTCAAGAGTATTGAAAGCCAGAGATATCTTGGTATACATGTCCGCAAGTCACTGAAAGGGGCAACACAGGTGTGGAAGGTAAACAAAAAGACACACTGCATGCTTGCCTTCGTTGGCCGGGGCATTGAGTATAAAAAATGGCAAGTCCTGTTACAGCTGAATAGAAACTTAGTTAGGCCAGACATCGAGTATTGTGTTCAATTATGGTCAGCACACTACCAGAACGATTTGGAAGCTTTAGCGAGGATTCAGAAGACATCTCGCGGGATGGTGCGTGAGATGAATGGCGTCAGCTATGAAGAGAGGTTGAATAATCTTTGTTTGCTCTCATTGGATCGAAAGAGTTTGAGGGACGACTTGATAGAGGTCTACAAAATTATGTGGGGCATAGACAGAGTGGATAGTCACAGAGTTTTTCCCAGGGTGAAGGGACCAATTACTTGCGGGCATAGGTTTATGGTGCGTGGGCCACGTTTTAGAGGAGATGTACGAGGCATGTTTTTTTACACAGATGGCAGTGGGTGCCTGGAACTGTCTGTCGGGGAGGTGGTTGAAACAGGGACGATAGTAACATTTAAGGGTTATCTGGACAGATGCATGAATAGTATGGGAATAGAGGGATACGGATCCCGGAAGTGTGGAAGATTTTAGTTCAGACGACAGCATGGTCGGCGCATGTTTGGATGGTCAAAGGTCCTGTTTCTATGTTGTACATTTCTTCGTTCTGTGTTCCTTATTCCTTGAATGCACATCTAACAAACTGTATGTTGTATTTGCATTGCATCAATAATTTCATCTCTATTCTTGCATTGAAGTTGATTCAGCGAAATCCAGGAAAAAAATGAAACTGTAGCAATTCGTCACGACCTAACCAATGCCCCTCTATTCCCTGGTCCAGAATAGTCCTCACCGAGAGAGCAGCATGGGATTATGGTGTTCTCCATTTATTTCCGTGTGTTCTCCATTTCACTTTCACTTCTTTTTCAATCTCATTCTTGCAGTACATTGTCAAATTTCATCACACAGAGAGTAGTGAATCTCTGGAATTTTTTACCACAGAAAAAAGTTGAGGGTAAAACGCTGTAGAATTTAAATAAGGCATTTGATATGGCTCTGGGGCTAACTAGGTCAAGGGGTATGCAGGAATGCCGGATCAGGATATTAAAATTCATGATCAGTCATTAACAAAATGAATGGCGGAGCACGCTCGAGGGGCCGAGTGGCCTCTTGTTGCTTCTATTTTCTAGTTTCTCTCCATGCCCAAAGGTTATGTTCCCATTGGATTCCTCAGTGACCCCGCCAGCTCTTCGGCAGGTGTAACTGTCGAGAGTTGAAGAATTTAGATAAATTCTTCCAACTGAGACATTTTCTATAGTCAATGATGCAAACTCGCTGAGAATATAACATGGCCCCTGCTGCCCATGCACACTATACCTGAACTATTTATCAATTTCCACAACGATCCACGGCAAACGTCTAATATGCCTGTTTCTTAACGCACTAACATTCATGCCACTGCAATTTAAACATGCATGCCAAGCTGAGACTAGGGACCAGAAGAAAGGCTGTCTACTCACGCCAGCTAAAGACAAAGACTGTTCTCCTATCCTATACTAACGTACCCATATCAATGGCAAATGGTAAGTATTTCTAACAAGAGTGTTACCACGTTGGAGCCTTGTTTAACAACTCGTAATGGGTTCCACTTGATCAATAGTTGGGCTGCGTGCTTTCCGTTAATTCCGCAGTGTTTTAAGTTTGCACTGAATTCTTATTTTAACAGCGACGAGAGCCACCTCCAGGCAAACATCCAGTCTAATGTCAAGGCCATAACAATACTAACAACTCCAGCCATCATCAAACTGCAAACGGTTGGGGGATTGTAACACGTGGCTCCGTCCTTTTGCTCCATGCATCTTCATCCACCATCGGTTTCCATTCTGGAAAGTCAGGGTCATCCTATAAAAAAGACATATTCAACTCTAAATAAACATTAAACTTAATTGAGAACTTTGCATCAGTGTAAGTGCATAGCTTGTGTTGTCTCATGGTCCTGTCCAAGAGCCTATATTTTTCTCCTCCCGTTGATTGACTGCAAAATGGATCAACGTGCGAAACTCCACTCTTGTGGAGGCATGCCTGTGTGTGTGTCTAAAAATATACCAACCATTGTTATCTTAACCACACTTGTGCTAGCGGCCGAAGATTTCGTAGTGGATTGGAGACACTACTAACTTAAGGGCTGGGTGAAATAAACCACCATGAATGAAGGCGGAAGGAAATAAAGCCTTCTGTTTGTTCACGGGTTTGTGTATATTGTCACCTAAAGATATGAAGCTACCTTCCCTGAATCATAATCTGTACACTTTTCCCTTAATTGAAAAGTCGTGTGCTATATGAACAGTTAGAATTTCTGAGCGCTGCATTTGGGTGCATTTGAGTGTTATTGTGAGACTTTGGTGACTGAGGGAGTTAGGTAAGGAGGGAGCAAGGCGCTCCTTTCATATCATTTCCTCAAAAAGCGAGAAGGGAGCCGGACATTTGCAAGAGAGTGCAGCTGGCTGGGAGCAGAGTGGGAGGGCGGAGTTCCAGTTGGTCCACAGGGCAGCTACATACTGTAAGGTAAGTGGAGATGGAGGTTAAGGCAGACGCATGCTTTTCCTGCAGGATCTGGTTGGTGAGGGACACCACCGGAGTACCCGCTGACTATACCTGCGGGAGGTGTATCCCAACTCTAGCTCCTCTGAGACCGCGGTAGGGAACAGCAGCTGGTGCTGGATGGATTTCGGATCATATGGGAGGCAGAGGGCGTAATAGAGAAGAGTTACAGGGAGGTAGCCACAGCCAAGGTGCAGGACAAGGGTAGCTGGATTACAGTCAGGGGAAGGAAAACGAACGGGCAGGCAGTGCAGGATACCTCGTGGCCCATCACTTTCAAAGCAAATAAACCGTTTTGGATACTGTTGGGTGGGGATGACCGACAGCTGGAAGGCCCTAGCTGTCTGTTCTCTGGCACTGAGTCTGGCTCTGTGGCTCAAAGGGGAAGGAGGGAGACTAGAAAAGCAATAGTGACAGGAAACTCAATGGTCAGGGGAATAGATAGGAGATTATGTGGTCGCATCAGAGATTCCCAGAAGGTATTTTGCCTCCCGGGTGCCAGGGCTAGTGATGTCTCGGATCGAGTCTGCACGATTCTTCAGGGCGGGTGGGAGCAATCAGAAGTCGTGGTGCACATAGCCTGGAAGAACATAGCAAAGAATAGGGACAAGGGTCTAAAGAGTGATTTTAGGGAGTAGGTTGGAAGCTAAAGAGCAGGGCAAGCAGAGTAGTGACTCGGGATTGCTACCGGTGCCACGTGCATGTGAGGCAAGGAAAACGGAGCGAGCGCAGGGCAGCTGAACACATGGCTATAGGCTGGTGTAGGAGGCAAGGCTTCAAATACGTGGATCATTGGGATATTTTCTGGGGAAGGGCGGATTGCACCTAAACAGGAGGGGCACCAATACCGTGCGTGGGAGGTTTTCTAGAGCTCACCGCGAGGGTTTAAACTAATTTGGCAGTGGGATGGGAACCATAACTATGAATCAGTCGATAGGGTAGCTGTTGAAGTGGCAGATATTATATGGAGCAAATCTGTGAGGAAGGATAGACAGTTGATAGGGCAATGTTGCACTCAGTGGAATGGGCTAAAGTGTGTATGTTTTAATGCAAGGCGTGTCAGGAATAATGGAGATGAACTTAGGTTATGGATCAGTACTTGGAACTGCTATGTTGTGGCCATTAAGGAGGCATGGATTTCACAGGGGCAGGAATGTTTGTTAGATGTTCGGGAGTTCAGAAGTTTACAGAAGAATAGGGAGGGAGGGAAAAGCGGAGGGGAGTGGCACTGTTAATTAGGGAGTGCACCGCAGCTGCCGGAAAGAAGGTCGTTGAGGAGGGGTAGATACTGAGTCAGTATGACTGGCAGTTACAAACATGAAAAGATTATTCACCTTATGTGGTGTTTTGTATAGCCCCAAATTGCAGCAGACAGACAGGAACAGATTGGGTGGCAGATCATGGAAAAGTGCAGAAGTAACAGAGGTGTTGTCATGGGTACATTCTACTTCCCTAATAACGACTGGAACCTCCTTCGTGCAAATGGTTTGGTTGGAGCAGATTTTGTCATGTGTGTAAAGGAAGAGTTCCTAACTCAATATGGAGATTGGCCGACTGGCGGGGAGGCCATTTGTGACTTGGTGCTCCGAAACGAACTCCATCATCTTTGGAGTCAGATGTCTCGGTGGGAAGGCTTTTCGGTGAGAGTGACCACACCTCCGTGACCTTTACCACAGTCAAGGAGAGTGATGGGTACACACAGTATGGGAAGGTATTAAATTGGGGGAGGGGAAATTATACTTCCAATAGACAAGAACTGAGGTGCATAAAGTTGGAACAATTGTTCTTGGGGAAATGCACAACAGATATTTGGGGATTGTTTCAGGAGCACTTGCGACGAGTGCTGAATTTATTGTCCCATTGAGGCGGGGAAGGAATGGTCAGGTGGAGGAGCTTTGGATGATAAGCGATGTTGAGCTTCGAGTCAAAAAGAAGCTCATGTAAGGTTGAGGAAGCAAGGATCTGACTCGCCTCTAGAGGGCCAGGAAGGGACTCGAAAATTGACTGAGGAGAGCTGGAAGGAGGCAGGAAAAACGTCTGGCGGGAAGGATTAATGCGTTCAACACGTATGTGAGAAACAGGACGATGATCAGAGTGAGAGTAGGGCCGATCAGGGATACTGGAAAGAGAAAAGATGGGGGAGTCCCTAAATGAATATTTTGCGTCATTATTCAAGAGCAACAGGGACCTTGTTACCCATAAGAACAGTGTTTAGCAGGTAAATAGACGAACCGGTTGATATTAAGAAGGAGAATATGCTGGAAATACTGACGGGAAATACTGAAGGGAAAACCACAAGGTTACTACGGGAAGCGAGGGAACTAGATTCCTGCGCAGTTGGAGATGATCTTTGTGCCCTCACTCTCGACTGGAGTAGGACAGGATGATTGGAGGGAGGCGAAAGTTGTTCCCCTATTCAAGATAGGGTAGAGGGAAATCCCTGGGAATTACAGACCTATCAGTCTTACATCTGTGGTGAGGAAAATATTGGAAAGGATTCTGAGAGACACGATTAATGATTATTTGGAAAATCATAGTTTGATTAACGATAGTCATCATGGCTTTGTGAGAGACAGGTCATGCCTCACATGCCTCAATGAATACTCAGAGGATGGGACGATGCACATTGGTGAAGGCCGGACAGTGAATGTGGGGTATATGGAATTCAGTAAGGTCTTTGACAAGGTTCCCGATGGCAGGCTCATTCACAAAATTAGGGTGTAGGGGAGGCAGGGAAATTTGATGCCTGGATGCAGAATTGGCTGTCCAAAAGAAGGCAGCGAGTGGTGATGGATGGAAAGCACTCCGCCTGGAAGTCGGTGACCAGTGGTGTCGCGCAAGGCTGGTTCGATTCTGGGACCTCTGCTTTTTGTGGTTTTTATTAAAGGCTTGCATGAGGTAGGGGAAGGGTGTGTTAGTAAGTTTGCATATGACAGGAAGCTTGGGGAGTTGTAGAATGTGCTACGGGTAGTTGCAGGTTACAACAGGACATTGACAGGATGCAGAGCTGGACTGAAAAATGACATATGGAGTTCAACCTTGATAAATGTGAAGTAGTTCATTTTGGAAGGTCGAATTTCAATAGTGAATACAGGGTCAAAGGCAGGATTCTTTGATGTGCGGAGGAACAAGGGATCTTGGGTACTACGTACATAAACCCTTCAAAGTTGCCACCCAGGATGATAGGTTTGTTCAGAAGGTGTATGGTGTGTTGTCTTTCACTAACAGGGTGATTAAGTTTAAGAAATGTGAGGTTTTGCTGCAGCTTTGTAAAACACTACTTAAACTGCACTTGGAATATTATGTCCAGTTCTCGTTGGCTCTATATCGGAAGGATCTGGATACTTTGGAGAGGGTTCAGAGGAGATTTACCAAGGCGCTGCATAGACTGGAGGGCATGTCTTATAAAGAAAGGTTGAGGGAGCTAGGGCTGTTCTCACTGGAGCGGAGGAGGCAGAGGTGATTTGCTAGACGTGTGCAAGGTCACGAGAGGCATGGATAAAGTAGATAGCCAGATACTTTTCCCAAAGGTGGAAATGGCTGTCACGAGTGGACATAATTTTAAGGTGTTTGGAGGAAGCTATACGGGAGATGTCAGAGGTAGGTTCTTTACACAGAGTGTGATGGGTGTGTGGAACGCACTGCCAGCAGGGATGATCGAGTCAGAGTCATTGGGACTGTTCAGCGATTCTTCGACAGGCAAATGGACAGCAGGAAATTGAAGGGATGTAGGTTAGATTAGGATAAATGGTCGGTACAACATCGTGGGCTGAAGGGCATATGTTTTATGTTCCACGATACGATATTGAGAGGTAGGGACTCTTGATTGACATATCAGGTGGCAGGAGAAATGGCGCATGTTTTAAATTCCTATCTGGCCACTGGACAGGTGCCAGATGTTCTGGCCAAGGTAGAGTCGGCGGATGTACTTTTGGAGAAATGCACAGAAAAGCAGTGGAGGATGCTGGAGTCGTTTGAAAAGGAAATGAGGAGGTTAGAGAGAAAAAAACGTTCGCTCTCGGGTGACAGGAAGGAGTGACAAGCCCAAAGAAACCGATTGCCAGCGGATTTAGGATCCGAGTCGGAAGAAGTAGAATGTTGGGGGGGGGGGGGGGAGGAGGATTCAATACTGCTGGGGCATTATTGGAGGAAAGAAAGTCTTAAGACAACCATAAGGAGAGCAAAGACGGGATTTGAGAAATCTCTGGCTGGTAAATCCGCGGGTGATCCCCAGGTATTCTCTGAGCATGTCAATGGGAGGAGGCAAACACGGGAAAGCATTTCGGGATCAAGTCAGCAAACTGTGGATGTTGAAAAAATGAAAATCGCTAATTGTCACGAGTAGGTTTCAATGATAGAAGAATAGAACAGTACAGCACAGAACAGGCCCTTCGGCCCTCGATGTTGTGCCGAGCAATGATCACCCTACTTAAACCCACGTAACCCGTATACCCGTAACCGAACAATCCCCCCATTAACCTTACACTACGGGCAATTTAGCATGGCCAATCCACCTAACCCGCACATCTTTGGACTGTGGGAGGAAACCGGAGCACCCGGAGGAAACCCACGCACACACGGGGAGGACGTGCAGACTCCACACAGACAGTGACCCAGCCGGGAATCGAACCTGGGACCCTGGAGCTGTGAAGCATTGATGCTAATCACCATGCTACCGTGAGGCCCCCAATGTGATGTTAATGTGAAAAGCCCCTAGTCGCCACATTCCGGCGACTGTTCGGGGATGGTGGTACGGGACTTGAACCGTGCTGCTGGACTGCCTTGGTCTGCTTTAAAAGACATCCATTTAGCCCAGTCTGCTAAACCAGCCGCCAGTGTGGTAAACCAGCCCGAATAATAATCACTTATTGTCAGAAGTAGGCTTCAATTACGTTAGTATGAAAAGTCCCTAGTCGCCACATTCAGGCGCTTGTTCCGGGATGTTCTGTATTACAAGCCAGCGATATAGACCAATGTGCTAAACGAGGGTAACATGTGTAATGCAGTGATTCAAGGCTTCGACCTGGGTCATTTTAATGTTCTTCACTGTCTCATGAAAAGTTAACCGTTGCATGCCACCACATGCCCACTCTGGACACATACAGAGGACGAGGGGGCAGCAGGGTAGCATGGTGGTTAGCATAAATGCTTCACAGCTCCAGGGTCCCAGGTTCGATTCCCGGCTGGGTCACTGTCTGTGCGGAGTCTGCACGTCCTCCCCCTGTGTGCGTGGGTTTCCTCCGGGTGCTCCGGTTTCCTCCCACAGTCCAAAGATGTGCGGGTTAGGTGGATTGGCCATGCTAAATTGCCCGTAGTGTCCTAATAAAAGTTGGGTTAATGGGGGGGGGGGGTTGTTGGGTTGCGGGTGTGGGGTGGATACGTGGGTTTGAGTGGGGTGATCATGGCTCGGCGCAGCATTGAGGGCCGAGGGGCCTGTTTTGTGCTGTACTGTTCTATGTTCTATGTTTGCGAGTAGCAGCAGGTAGGAGGGAATATTGTCTCCAAAATCTATTCTGCCACTGGACGAAATCATGGCTGCCGGACCTGGCGTCACAATCCCATGTTTCACTTTTTGCACAGTTTCCTTTAGTTCCCCACGTTAAGAAATACTGCTTAATACTGCCATAAACATATTCAGTGTCCCGGTCTCCATTGCTATCTTGGAAAAATTGTTCAAGCGTTTCACGTCTGAGCTAAAATGGATATGTACTTCAGACGCCTTATATTGAAGACCATTAGAAAAAACACTGTTGCCAAACTCAATCCTATCTAAAAAGTTGAAATATAATTTTGATTTTCGTCCTTAAAAATTATATCTTTCGCAGCGTTTATTCTTAGGGTTACAACTACAGCCCCAGCATCATTCGTGTGAACATTATATTAAGTATCCTGTGGAATTAATCACCTTTGTAAAATAATAAGACAAATCTGGGCACGACACTAGCAATGCACGAGTTTTCCGATAAACTGTTGCGAGAAAAACGCATTGATGTTCTCTTCCATTTGCACTGAAATACAACAGCCGCACATCTACTTTTCGGCCGGCATTTCTTCAGTAACAGTCGGTTTCCTAATGTTGCGGGGTGACTGCAATGGGAAATTCCATTGGCAATCGAAAAAAGATAGATACCTGGCGCGCAGATGAACACGTGTTTGGGGAACAGAAATGCCAGATCTACATTCATTTCCCCCCTGAAGATTTGCTTATGCTGAATATAATTTACCCGATTCATTGTTTTTTTAAGTAAATTTAGAGAACCCAATTATTTTTTTTCCAATTGAGGGGAAATTTTGCGTGGCCAATCCTCCTATCTTGCACATCTCTGGTTTGTGGGGGTGAAACCCACGCAAACAAGGGATAATGTGCAAACTGCACCGGGACAGCGTCCCTGAGCTGGTATCGAACTAGAGACATCAGCGGCGCGAGGCAGCGATGCTAACCAATGTGCCGCTGTGTTGCCCTCCATTTACCCTGTCCTATGAAGCAGATACCAACACTATGTATCTACAATCTATTTTCTATGAAATAATGAGTTTCTTCAACATTCGTCTTGCCATTCCTTTCTAACCTTGCTGCATGCTATTCGTACCAATGTGTGCAACGACATCTGTCTCGATGCCGAACGAGCTGTTAATGTTCGGCACAATTTCCAGAAGTGATTTGTCGACAATAGGCTTTCTCCGGCTTTGTCATGGACAATGTACTCATGAAATGAAAATCGCTTATTGTCACGATTAGGCTTCAATGAAGTTACTGTGAAAAGCCCCTAGTCGCCACATTCCGGGCCCTGTCCGGGGAGCGTGGTACAGGAACCGTGCTGCTGGCCTGCATGGTCTGCTTTTAAAGCCAGCGATTTAGCCCATTAGGCTAAACGAGCTCCTTATCATGGCTTATCATGCAGTCGAGTGAGGCAATGTTTGCATGTAAGATGATTTATCTGTTCCCCGAGACCCATGCTGCTCGGCTGTCCATCGTTCACTGGCGGTGGGATGCTCTTCGTCCACCGCTCGTCAGTGGAATTGCCATTGCAAGCCACCATCTCGCCAGGAAATCCACATACAGAGGTGCGGTGCCAGGTGGAAAAGAGAATTCACCGGCATCGTCTCAGAAATAATTACAGCACTGTTGTTTATCATGTAATAATCGCTCATTTCCAAGGGGTCTCGCACAACTACTTTGCCAATTACTACTTCTAATTAAACAACATCCAGTCGAACATGGTCTGTTCTCATAATATATATGATTGCCTGTCTCTTTCACAGATCAAACAATGAAAGCAGCAGTGAAAGGTGCTTCGTGCAATTGTTGATCATCGGTTCGAAGTTACATTGATTTCATAATATGGCTTGAATTATTGAGACACACGGCATAATCCACTTCCCCCGCTGTGTGTACCTCAGAAGCGTGCCGTCATTGGCAGCGGGATTCGCGGTCCCGTCACCAGCCAATTAATGTCCCATTTTTGCCATCAAACGCCGCCAGAAAACCAGCGAAAGAGGTGCGCTTCAGCAGGAATGGACTTGGTTAACGTCGCTCAACGGCTGTTCATAATCCTGAGCTCTACCGGAGGTTATTACGTATAACTAGACAATCGTTCACAAAATCCTCGTGTTCAATGCTCTAAAATGCTTATAAAATTTGAACAGTATAAGTGCAGGACGTTCGTCACATTGTTTCCTCCCAGACACTTGAAAGAACACCCGGCCGAGGGCCACTCCGGCGTCCATTCATGAACCCCACCTAACCTGCATATCGTTGGATTGTGGAGGAAACAGAAGCACAACAAAGGAAATAAGCACAGACGCTACCCAATTCACCCCAGGCCAGAATTGATGCCGCGTCCCTGGAGCTGTGAGGAAGCAGCGCGCATCTTTGTGCCACCGTGCCAATTTACCTAAAGTAAACATGGATATTCATGTAAATGTACTAAAGGGATTTCCCCACTGCACCAACATTTCGTCTGGAGGGTTGTGTGAACTTTGGAAACGAAGAAGCAGATCTGAACACTTTCCCTCTGAACATTGGCTAACTACATACTTAAGTAAATAATCCTGTCAGTTTCCCCAAATTATTGGATGTCGTTATCAAAACTTTCACCCTTTACTGTAGATGTAGATCTTAATTAACTACAACACAATGCGTATCTTATTTAAAATACTGAGCTTCAGACGCCCATATCAATGAAGACAGTTTCCATTCATCCACCGTCCGAGCCCCTTCTTCCCGTGATAACGTTCTTCAAATCAATACGAATTTTGAGGTTGCTGCGCACACAACCATGAGTTTCTAAATCTATTCCCCTGTTGTGATAAATCTAATCTCAATGTAACTCTCCTTAACCTCAACTTCTCTCCCGTGATTGCAAGAATTGCAATGCCAACCAATGGCGCCAACATTACTCCAAGTATGAATTAAACACGAACTCTTTTTCTGAAACAATGCCTTGGAGAGTTACGACATCTTTATATCGGAGATTTAATTGACTTACCACATATGATCCAATAACGTGTGCCGTCTGTTCTACATTACTTTCACATGCTATTTCTGATTACATACAGAGTTGCAAGATTGCAAATCTAAGTCGGATATTTTAGGTGAGGAAAATGGCCGTTTCACGCAATTGCTTGTGCAGCTACATTTTGAACTGAGTCAAGGCAGTGGCCCAATGGTCTTCTTGCTGGACTAGTAACCCAGAGACATTTTCATGACTCAGATTCAAATCTCGCCATGGTAAAATTTTAACTCAACAATTCGGCCCATCGACTCTGCACCATCCCTTGGAAAGCGCATCCCACTTAAGGCCACGCCTCTACCACAACCTAGTTAACCAACATAACCTTTTGGACACTAAGGGGCAATTTAGCATAGCCAATCCACCTAACGTGCACTTCTTTGGACTGTGCGAGATAACCCGCACTGACATGGTGAGAATGTGCGACGTCCACACTGAAATGCACCCGAGGTTGGAATTGAACCCGGGACCCTGGATCTGTGAAGCAGCAGTGTTAATCACTGTGCTACCATGCCAACAAATGTCACGAAATTTGCCATCTTTACCCAGTCTGACCTGCATGTGCCTCCAGACCCACAGAACTGTGGTTGACTTATAAATGCCCTCAGAATGGGTCAACAGATGCTGGCCAAGCCATCGACACCCGGATCCCATGATCGAATAAAAAAAATGTGGACATGCAAAGATGAGCATCGTTTTTCTGATACAAAACTTACATGTGACGTTTCCGTGATCGTTGCACCTATCCATGTTATTAATGGCATTCACACATCTACGTTTTATGGCATAACTTCCACAGATATTGGGAAAATACCGCTCACCATGACGCTCCTCCGAAATAAGACACTCGTTGTCTTTCCACTTGGACCAGGATTGTGCAAACTTTGATTTCAGCGGTAACATTTGCATTTTGTCTCACTGAACAAATTTCGGAGCGATAATATTTTGTACACAAATAAAGTGATTTCAATAACACGACTTCAGGTATTATGATAGCTCTTCCAATGCTGGGAAAAAAGTAAGAAAATGTAAAAGCAACTTGGGTAAAACAAATCAATAAAAAATATCTCGGTGAGTGTGTTCGGTAACTGCGTCTTCCCTTAACTCGCAGTGGAGTGCCCTCACTCACTGTGAGTTGCTGCAATTATTGTTGTGGCGTGGGAGGCGTGAGTGAGAATACTAACATGGAGAGTAATGCCCTCTCAGTCTTTCCCTCCTGCTCCCTCGCTGGCACACAACTATACTCACAAAATAGAACCTGTCACAAAAGCTGATTCCCACTGCCATATACAGCCACTTCGTGCGACTCCAAGAAGCACACGCTCATCTTCTCACTGCCCCACACAATCACTAACTCTCACTGTTACGTACACTCGTTATTTCGCACTGCTACACACACAGCTATACACACTCAATGCGAAAGTACCACTTAGTCACATCAAGTGCCGCATACCCTCTCAGAGACACTCACACTGCTAAATTGAAGCACACTAAAACCCGGATCCACACACCGACTCACTCTTATTGCTATCTGCACACAGACCTTTCCCAACATAATCTGTCTCATTGCCACACACCCATTAAATCACTCTCACTTCACATACACCCTGATTCATTTTCACTGCGACACACGACCATACATTTACTCTGACTGATCGATGAACAGTCACCCTGACTATCACACTGCCATATAAACGTCTGCACTCTGAACACTATGCAACCGTTCCGAACACTCCATGCCACCCACACACATACACTCTTATTGCCGCACGCACATAGCACACACTCACATTTGCTGTCACTATCAAAGTAACTCTGCTCAATGTCTCACGAGAAATCAATGACTCTAATTGCAGCGTAAACAGTGTTTAATTCTCACGCCAAACACGCACAGAACACTCGCACTCGTAAAAACACGCGCTCACACTCACTGCCAGATAACCGTCAGGGAAATGTGCAGTCTGTGGAATCTATGCCTTGTCTCCATGGGCATCCGAAATATCTCCCTTTCTCACCTACCAGTATATCCTCCTTTCCAGCTCCCCGCGAATTAGACCAACTGAGGTCCGGACCCACACGGATGAATTATTCCTTCTCGTCCAGCGAAACCCTAAGTATAAAAGTTAATTTCCAACTTGCTGAGTGTTGTTCGTCCATTCACGGACCATCCTTTCTCTCAGTTGACTGCGAATATGTTCAGTGGGACGCCAACTAACAACTATGTCATTTGAAAACCAACATGACAAGGGATAATCATGCTCGTGGCATTTTCTTTAGTGATGATTCCAAGAATATTTCCAACGAAATGTCTGGCCTTAACCAAAAGGCCAGCGTGCCTAATGTTGGTCAATCCTGCTTGAGACAATCGTCAATCCAGGTTGACATAATTTAATCGGCTCCGTACATCGTGGTCTTGCATATTAATATTTTTTGACATACGTTAGCGACATATTCCGGCAATCAAGGATACGATATTCTGAGGTTACTCTTTGTTTACTCTGCTGGTCGCATCCGGGCAAACTCTAAAATATGTCAATACGATTTCTCTTTCAGAAAACCATACTTAATCCGACTGATCACACTATGCTTTTGCAAATAAAAAATAAGAGTTAGGCCAGTTTCAATGCAGTTTTCTGTGTTCTGCTTTCGAATTGCAATCTTGTGATGAAATATAGGGCAGCACGATAGCACAAGTGATTAGCACTGTGATTTCACAGCGCCAGGGTCCCAGGTTCGATTCCCTGCTTGGTCACTGTCTGTGTGGAGTGTGCACGTTCTCAACATGTGCAAATGGTTTTCCTCCGGGTGCTCCGTGTTCCGCCCACAGTCCAAAGACGTGCAGGTTAGGTGGATTGGCCATGATTTTAAAATAAAGCCCTTCGTGAACAAAAATGGTTAAGAGTGGTTATTGGGTTTCGGGGATAGGGTGGAAGTGAAGGCTTAAATGGGTCGGTGCAGACTCGATGGGCTGAATGGCCTCCTTCTGCACTGCATGTCCTGTGTTCTATGTTTGTCTATTTCAGTTGTCCGAAATTTATATACATCACTCATCTTTCAGAACCTTATTTATTTCCATAACTGCATAACGTGCCAAAGGTTGTCAATCTGATGTCTTTATCAGATAGAACTTCAACTGAAAATAGTGTTTGTTCCCAAGATATCACGATCAACTTATACTTGCATACCGACCGGGCCATATCTTTTCTGTGGAAAAAATATATCAAAAACATGTGTTATTATTTTGTAATGCTTTTACTCCCTAATAGAAAAAAAACTTAACGAAAAAGACAGAGGTAAGTAATTTGGGCAATCACTTTGTCTTTTACAGTACGCAACTTTGACAGTGAGCTAATATTGTTCCAGGTGTTACTGCTAGAAATTATGCAGCTTTGTGCAATGGACGTGTTGCTGCAACTAACCTTTAATATAAACCTCAATAGACTCCAAGCACATATTTTCCTCGCTCCAGTTATTTTCCTTGTACATATTTCCTCCGGTATAGGAACAGTTCTGGAGATCATTTTAGATTCTAGTGCTCGTGTATCAAGGGATGCAACAGTGGACACGTCTCGAAATTTACCGTCAAGAGAGCGATGCTCATTTTTCCCCAACCCATGGCATTCAAAGCATTAAGCAGACAAAGTTTCTCCTGCCATATCCTTTAAACGGTTTCACCGTGCAAACAACATTAGTCACCTTTCGTTGCTTGCGGGTATGAGCAGCGAGTGGAAGATTTAAGGTAGCTATCGATACCAAGGTGGGAGTACTACCTGCAGCGCTTTAAAACTGACTGTCGTATTTTGATTTGCATTTTAATTGGATTATAGTTCCATTACAGCATACCTGCTGGTTGGACAGAGTGTATTTACAGAAATGCAAGCTCATGCTTCCGCAAAGCAGCACTGAAGAGGTTAATGTGCAAAGTATATCGAAGGACGGAATTCGTCCATTGATGGGAACCCAAAAGTTTCCACACAATCTCTGCAATGAGTAGAAAGGCATATTTTCAAATTCTTAATCGACTACTGTCATCGTAGTTGAACAGAACTAAGACGATTTTGCTGAAGCATTAAAAATAAACAATCAATGAAAAACGTATCATGATGACGTCAGCCAAGAGTTCAAACGTTACTTCGCGCATTTTCAAATGCAGCTCCGGATTGCCTTAAATTGTGTTCTATTCAAAACTTTACATTGACTAATTTTCTATTAATTCGTCTCAAATGCTACATAAATCCTTTGTTTTTCATCACATGTGTTTGCATTGTAATTGTACGAGATGGGCACACTGGTGCAGCAGGTTGCACAAAATATTAATGAAAATACCATAGGAGCAATATCGCTCATGCACATTGCACCCGTCAATTGACTCTCTGGATTGGCTAAAATAGTCGCAACTTCAATCAACAGATGCAGCTTTGGGGCTCCATGATGAGGTGCATCTTGAGCCCCTGCGAGGAGCAGTTGTTCGCCGTAAATCTATAGGCCAAGCATGAGCCTGTGTTGAATGATCCGGCTGTAACGGTTGACGATCGCATCTAGAATTAATTCTCTTTTCCGATCATGCATTCAATCCGCAGTTTCATACTGTTTGCATTCTTGGGATGATTCCCGTTACTTTCACAATGCAAAGCGTCTTTTCCCGACATGCAGCAACGAAACCATGGTGCAGAACAATAAATGTAGAAACCAATGAGGAGGGCGTACGCTGTGTCATGCTGCGGTTTTCACTGACAAGCGTAACAGTCAGATCTGTGTTCTGCTGAAGTGGCGAGACTATAGCTGAGAGTCGCAGGCATAACGTGTACCTCGGGCCGGAGGAATACAAGTCGTCAGCTATCTTGAGAATGGCTGTGTCCATTCCTAAAATAACATGTGTCGGGCGGCACGTGGTTCAGTGATTAGCACTGGGACTCCGGTACTGGGAATCCGGGTTCGAATTCAATGTTCGTGTGCAGTTTGCACATTCTCCCCGTGCCTGCGTCGGTTTCACCTTCCATAACCCAAATATGTGCATGTTATGTGAATTGGCCACGCTATATTTACCATTCATTGGGAAAAAATAGTAATTGGGTACTTTAAATCTGTTTTTAAAAATAACATAAGTAACAAAATCCGCAAACATCATGCATTTTGGATGACATTCGGGTCCATCGGCCAACACAGTTCAAACGCACGTTGTTGACGACAGCTCTGCTTAGTTATCCTGCAAAGCTATGTGCAGTGTCTGAGATAACTAAAACCTCACGACGGATTTCGGCAGCAATGATTGTAGGACGTCAAAAATCCTGACGCAAGTGTCTGTCGTTGAATTTTTAAGTGGTTCTGGTCGGAATATCGGTAAGATTTGGAATATATGTAGTTTTTTTCTTTGAAATATTTTTTCTCCTGGTATTTTGGTGCATAACTTGTCCAAGGAAATCTACTGTTAATATGTGGGACTGTTTCGCACGGCGTTACTAGACCTGTAACTATTGTTAATTCAGACAGCGATGCAGCACATAAGGAATAGCACAAACATGTGCTGGCTGATTTCGTCTGACACCCGCTTCCACTTCTCCGAACAACTGGCCCTCACCTTACATAGATTTGCTGTTTATCGAATTACCTCGTCACAATGACAAGCACTCCGGGAACCATCAATGGACTAACACCGTTCTTCGATGGCTCAGGTCGAAACAACTGATGACAGAGTCGCAATGGACAAAAGGGTTGTGACTTTTGATCATGCAAACGAAATTCCAGAGGAAATGTCATCTTACTGATTAGGAAACTGATTTTTGTATTTTGATATTGGAAAGAAAGAACTTCATGATCTAATTTCAGATTTCTGAACTCAAAAAAAATACTGACAAGAAAAGTAATGCAATTAAAATACATAACATTACATTCACAAAGTTAGAATTATTGCCGAATATCCAGCCAAGTAAGAACTTGATCAGAACAAGTAAGTAAACACCTTCTCCATAACAGCTCCCTTGTAGATTGTGTGCCTGTAATGTCCAGTAATATTACGGAGGTCAGTGGTGGCATGCCTGCGCAGTTGATAGCACTTCTGCCTCACGGCGCCGAGGACCCAGGTTTGATCTCGGTTCTGGGACACTGTCCATGTGGAGTTTGCACACTCTCCGCCTGCTTGCGTGAGTTTCACCGCCACAACCATG
Organism: Scyliorhinus canicula; assembly: GCF_902713615.1. Taxonomy (NCBI): domain Eukaryota; kingdom Metazoa; phylum Chordata; class Chondrichthyes; order Carcharhiniformes; family Scyliorhinidae; genus Scyliorhinus; species Scyliorhinus canicula. The sequence continues at coordinate 92,405,575 of NC_052157.1, forward strand.
TAATTAACCCTTATTTGGAAAAAATGAATTGGAGACTCTGAAAAGAAATTATTGTCCAAGTAAATGGTAGTCTCACTTTGGTAAAGGAAGACAACACGACTCCGCCATCGACGTGTGAAATAAAGCTTTCGGACCAGGCTGCTTAATTTAGTCTTATCCTGGACAAGCAAAATTAAGTTTTAAATTCTTGGAGGCCATTGCCTCCAATATTTTGGAGGCAAAATATTATCTCGGCACAGTGAGAGTCTCGGGGCATATCACCCACAGCCCAATCTACTCTTTTCGACATTCTTTCCCTTTTGTTACAGATATAACTGTTCTGGGCTCCACGTCTAACTAAGTATAAACACACACTTCTAATTTCTTTTCAATTTGAAAGCTGAGCAGACAATTCGGAAACCAACACTCAATAGAAATATTTAAAACTGAACCAATTACATACAAATCCACTTTTCCATAGCCGTTCATTACAAATGCACACTTTTACTACTATATTTCTGGACTCTTGGAGGTAGATCTCTCTATACGCATTCCACCAATTTAAATAATCCATGTGCATACTCAGAACGACACACAGCGTTCTAGACTAAAACCCACAATAATAAAAAAATAAATTGACCAACGAATCTCATACAGAACATGAAAGGCACGAGAAGCAATATTTAAACATTTATCTTAGCTTGATTATTTCGACGAAATTTCGCGTGAACCCATCTACGTAGTTAGGAGGGCTTCAATTAATTCCTGGGGTTGGAAACCTGTACTTGGCCTCACGGTAGCATGGTGGTTAGCATCAATGCTTCACAGCTCCAGGGTCCCAGCTTCGATTCCCGGCTGGGTCACTGTCTGTGTGGAGTCTGCACGTCCTCCCCGTGGGTTTCCTCCGGGTGCTCCGGTTTCCTCCCACAGTCCAAAGATGTGCGGGTTAGGTGGATTGGCCATGCTAAATTGCCCGTAGTGTAAGGTTAATGGGGGGATTGTTGGTTACGGGTATACGGGTTACGTGGGTTTAAGTAGGGTGATCATTGCTCGGCACAACATTGAGGGCCGAAGGGCCTGTTCTGTGCTGTACTGTTCTATATTCTGGATATAGGAAATCAGTAGAATAGATTAGCTGTAGAATTGAGGGGAAAAACAACTAATTTGACGCTCCACCAGTTGCGTGAAAAATTGCAACGATTTGCCTTTTTCAGTCACCCAAGTCAGAAGTTTGCTTTCGGGTAGACGACGCCATTTTACCAACAAAACCACAAGTATTGCATGGAAATTACAGCAAACAGCTGATATTTGCGGCAGCAGAATATTGGAATGTTAACTCTTTTAAAAAAAATATTTCTATATTCTGCTCCTTTTCCCGTTTTCTCCAAAATTTCCACCCACCAACTATAAACAATAATCAGTAACGCCTATGTCAATCCCCATATCAATAACAACGATCTCATCCTCCTACCAAACCCATAACATTCTCCCAAATGTTCACATAAACAACTGACAAAGTGGAATCAGAAATCCCCCATAGTCACCCATCGCTCCCCCCCCCCCCACCAGCCGTCCCCGTCCCCTTATTTGCGATGTAATCCAGTTCTTGAAAGTGCAGAATGAGTAATACCAATGAATTGTACAATCCCTCTATCCTTCCCCCTCAGTTCAAAGTTCTCCTTCTCAAAAGTCAAGAATTCTCCCCCCCCCCCTCCCCCGCCCGCAATACCAGGCACAAGGTGGAGAGGCTGCTCTCCAACCCATCAGGATCCGTATTCGGGTGATAAACGAAACGAAGGCTACAACATTTGCCTCCGAACTCGTTACCAAGCCTGGCCTGTCCAACACACCGAATATGGTCTCCCTGGGGCCCGGGTTCAGTTTCACGTGCACCACTTTAGAAATTTCCCTAAAAACATCCTTCCAGTAAACCTCTAGCTTTGGACAGGACCAAAACATATGGACGCGATTAGCAAACCCCTTCAGCAACGTTCACACAATCTTCAACTCCTTCAAATAAGCATCTCATCCTCACCCTCGTGATGTGTGTTTTGTATACCACCTCCAGCTGTATCAGCCCCAACCTCGCGCACTACGTGGAGGCATTCATTCTCCAGACATCTCGTACCTGAACCCCTCCTCCATATCCTCTCCCAACTCTTCTGCCCACTTTGCTTTGATCTCCTCCAGTGGTGCCTTCTCCACTTCCAGAATAGCCCCGTAAACCGCTGACACTAACCCCTTCTCCAGTGCCTCTGTAGTCAGAACCTCCTCCAGCAATGTGAAGGTCGGCTCCTCCGGGAAGTTCAGTGTGTCCTTTCTGGCAAAATCTCGAGCCTCATGTATCAAAACATTTGCTCCTGTCCCAGACCATAATTCGCATCCAACTCCTTCAATCCTGCAAACCGACCCCTAAGAAACAAACATTTTAGTGTCTTAATCCCCTTCTCCGCTCATTTCCGAAAATGTTCATCCCAGTTAACTGACTCAAATCTGTGGTTCTCCCGAATCGGTATTTCCCTTGATCCTGCTCCCAACCCGAATTATTGGCTAAACTGCCTCCAAATTCTCAATGAAGCTTTTATTACCGGACTCCCTGAGTATTTCCCCGGGGGTATCTGGAGCAGCGTTGTTGCTTGTGCTCTCAATCCTGACCCCCTGCACAAACTCGCATCCATTATGACCCAGTGTGAATCAACCCGTCTTACCCAGCTCCACACCTTCTCAACGTTTGCAGCCCTGGATGAGGACATCAGGTTCGGATTACGCAAACTACCTGCCTGCCTTCCCCTCTGCAGTAGCACCTTTCTAACGCTGGCGGCATTCCCTCCGCATATGAACGGCGTAATCCTTCCCTCAATCTCTCTGAAAAAAGCATTTGGCTGGAAAATGGGCAGTCATTGAAAACTAAACAGAAATCGTGGCAAATTGTTCATTTTAACCGCCTGTTCCCGACCCGGCAGTGACGGAGGGAGACTACCCCAGCTTGCCAGATCCGCTTTCACACTTCCCACTAAACCAGGAATGTTGCACCTGCGGAGCCACCCCCTCCCCCAATCCCGGGCAACTTGCACCCCTAGGTACCTAAACAGCGACCCTGCCCTACGGAATGGCACGCCTGCCTCCCCCAACCGTGCCCCAACTCACGGCAGAGACACCACAAAATACTCACTATTGTGAAAAATTAAGTTGCACCCTGAGAAAGACCCAAACACACGAAGCAGCTCCAATATTCCCCCTATCAACAGACTCGGTTCGGACACGTATAACAGCAAGTCATCGGTATATAAAGACTCCCTATCCTCTGCCCTCGCCACCTGCACTATTCCTCTCCATATCTCCGAACTGGCTTTGAAAGGGCAGCACCGTGGCATTGTGCATAGCACAATTGCTTCATAGCTCCAGGGTCCCAGGTTCGATTCCGGCTTATGTCACTGTCTGTGCGGTGTCTGCACATCCTCCCCTTGTCTCCGTGGGTTTCTTCCGGGTGCTCCGATTTCCTTCCACAGTCCAAAGATGTGCAGGTTAGGTGGATTGGCCATGATAAATTGCCCTTAGTGTCCACAATTGCCCTTAGTGTTGGGTGGGTTTACTGGGTTATGGGGATAGGGTGGAGGTGTTGACCTTGAGTCGGGTGCTCTTTCCAAGAGCCGGTGCAGACTCGATGGGCCGATTGGCCTCCTTCTGCACTGTAAATTCTATGAAAGCAGCTGAGTTTGAAAGCAGTCTAAGGCAGGCCAGCAGCAGGGTTCAATTGCCGTAACAGCCTCCCCGAACAGGCGCCGGAATGTGGAGACCATTGGCTTTTCACATTAATTTGTTTGAAGCCTACTTGTGACAATAAACCATTTTCATTCCATTCCTAATGCGATGGTCAACGGCTCAATCATGAGTGCAAAAAGCAATTGGGACATAGGACATCCCTGCATAGTCCAACGGTGCAGAACAAAGTATCTCTTGATGATGTTGTTTGTGCTGAGACTCGTCCTCGTCTCCGTATATTTACCCAATTGACAAATCGTGGTCAAACCCCAAACCGCTCCAGAACTGCCATCAACTACCCCCATTCTACCAGGCCGAACGCCTTTGCAGTGTCCAATGCCACAACCACCTCTGTTTCTTTCCCCCCCTGCCGGTGTCATAACGACGTTTAATACCATTCTAATGATTGGAAGGACCTGTCTCCCTCTCACAAACCTCGTCTGATCTTCACCTATCACCTTCGGCAGGCACTCCTCCTGCCTACCCGCCAGTACCTTCACTAATATTTTTGCGTCCACATTAAGAAGTGACATGGGCCAATGCGACGCAGACTCGACCGGATCCTTATCTTTTTTTAGCAACAGGGATATCGATGCCTGCCCGAAGGTTTGTAGCAACACTCCTTCTCTGTCGCCTCTTCAAACATCCCCACGATCAGGGCGCCAACGTATCCTTGAATGTTTTAGCAATATTCCACTGCACACCCATCCGGCACTGCCACCTTCCCCGAATGCATCCCCCCAATCACATCTTTTATCTCCTGCTCCCCTATTGCTCCTTCTAATGTAGTCCTGCCCCGCCCCCCCCCCAACCTCGTGTACTCCAACCCATCTAGAAATTCCTGCATCTCACGATCTTCTCCGGGTGGCTCTGAACTGTACAACCTCTCATAAAATTCCTCAAAAAGCCTTGCTAATCACATTCGGCGCCACCACACTCCTCCCTGCCCCATCCCGCACCTGTACAATTTCCCTTGCCACTGATTCCGTCCATCGCTGACCTGCTAACAGCATTACCTTCACAGTTTACTTTTGAACTGCATTATCTCCATGTTCATAAACTGCACCCCTTGCTCGCCTCAGTTGGCGCACTGTTTTCCTAGCAGATATTCGGTCAAAGTTCGCCTGTAGTTACTTCCTCTTTCCAGATTTGCTGGGTCCCCATCCCCTGCATAAATCCTATCTACCACCAACATCTCTTCTATTACCCTCTGCCGCTCCAGCCTCTCCTCCTTGTCGACCTTGGCCTCAAACAAGATCACCTCCCCCCTCACTACCGCCTTTAGAGCGTCCCAGGTGACCACCGTCGGCACTTCACTCGTACAGTTGAAACCTACATAATCCTTTATTATCTTTTCAATTTTGTCACAGAACACTTGGGCCCCCAAAAGTCAAATAACTAATTTGCACACTGCTCTCTGCGCTACCCACTTTTCCAGCACCATATCCATCCCATGTGGAGCATGATCTGGCACTGCAATTGCCGTGTATTCCAACCCCTTACCCCCAGCCCAGAAAGCCTTCCCCGCCACAAAATAGTCGATCCGCGAATATGCCTCGTGGACTGCTGCGAAATACGAGTACTCCCGCTCCCTTGTGTGCAGAAACACCCCTGCCATTTCCACTATTATCGCAGCTAACGCCTTCGCCCTCCCTGATGGAACAAGCGAGCGCGGCCGTGACCTGTCCAACCTTGGCTCCGGCACCAAGTTCCAGTCCCCCCCCCACTATCAATTCGTGTGTGTACAAGTCGGGGATGGCCCCAAACACTTTCTATGCGAAACCCACATTGTCCCAATTGGGGTCATATACACTAAACAGCACCACTCCCCTCCAGCAATCACATGATCACGTGATCTGGAATTGTAATGCTATACATTTATTCGTGAGGCTTTAACCTAATAGGGTAGGGAATGGGAGGCTATGCAATGATTCAGAGAAAGGGGGAATCAAGTGCAAGTGAGAAAAACAGAAATGAGAGTAAGAAAAGTAGTACGCAGATAAATCAAGGACCTGTACCAGACAATAAAAATGAAAAGATATTAATCTAGACTCATGGTTTTGTATCTGAACGCGTGGATCATACACGTTGAAATGGATGAATCATTTGCGCAAATAGATGTAAATACATATGCTACAGTTGGGGTTACCGACACATAGCTCCACGTCGACGCAGCAGTCAAGAAACTAAACATTGCCTGCTGTTCAATTTGTAACATGGACAAGGAGAAAGAAAAATGTGGTGCAGTTGCATTGTTGACTACAGAATATATTGACACAATATTGAGGAAATACATTTTCACATGATGTGGAACATGTCTGGGTGGAGTTAAGAAACATCAAGAGGCAAAACATATCGGGAGGTTGGTATACACACAAGTAAACTGTGGAGGTAATGCTGGGAATAGCATTAGGCTGTAAATCAGTGATGCATGTCAGAAAAGTGAATGCATTGATGTACTTTGTGATTATAGGAGACATTAATCTCCATCTAGGTGACTCGGTTGGGTGACTTAAATTAGTCACAGTACAGTAGAGGAGGAATTTCTAGGTTGTATTCAGGGTAGTTTTCCGGACCACTGTGTTGATGAACCAACAAAGGAGCAGACAATCGTGGTCTGGATCTTGTGCAATGAAAAAGGATTAGTTGTGAGTCGAGTTGTGCGAGAATCCTTGGGGATGAGTGACAATAATATAGTAAAATTATTTACCAAGGTGTACAATAACGTAGTGGATTCTGAGACAAAGTCCCGGAAAGGCAACTGTGATGTTATGAGTCACGGGCTGGCAATGAAGAAATGGGAAACATTACTGAAAATAAGGACAGCGGACAGGCAATGGCAGGCGTTCAAGGAACGAATAAATTAACTTCAAAAGCTCCTATTTAGCGCAAGAGTAGGAAAGGGACTCTGGCCAAACCGTGATGGAAAAATGAAATTAGAGAGAGCATTAGATTCAAAGAGTAGGCTTAGAATTTAGCAAGATAACTAATATACCTGAGGTATCGCAACATACTAAAATTCTTCGAACGCAGAGCAAGGTATTGATTCAGAAGCGGAAAGTACAATTTGAAAGCAAGCTCGCGAGGAACATACAAACTGATTTTTAAACGTCTCTATGGGTATGTGGAAAGAAAAACAAAGTGTAATTAAAAACAAATGTAGGTCACTTACCACAAGAAACGGGCGAAATCATACCACGGGACAAATAAATGGCTGGGGAACTGAAGTCGTACTTTACTTCTGTTTTCACAGAGGAAGACCGATACAATGTACCAGAAGTTCTGAGAAGCACAAGTTTAAATGAGTAGCTGAAGGAAATTAGTATTATTAAAGAAATGGTTCGAGAAAATGAATGGAATTGAAGGCGGACAATTTCCCAGGGCCTGATTATCTGTACAGCAGATTACTTGAAGAAGTGGCCCTCGAAATACTACATACATTGATGGTGAGTTTGCTAAATTCTTTGATCTCTGGAACGTTCTTTCATATTAGAGGACAGTTATACAAATTTGAACTCAAGTGAAATTTGGAAACTATTGACTGTGAGCCTAACGTCGGTAAAATGGAAATCGCTGGAGTTCATTTTCAAGGATGCTATAGCACAGAATTTGCATAGCAGTGGTGAAATGAGGGAAAGTGAGCAAGGACGTAGGAAAGCAAAACATGCTTGGCCACTCTACTTGAAATTGTTAAAGATGGCTCTGTACAGTTGACCAGGGTGATCCGATGGGATGTGGTTCATTTCGACTTTCAAAAGGTGTCGCTAAAGTCTCGCAGAGCAGATTAAAATGTAAAGTTACCACCATGAGGTTCTCTTGGTATCTGACTTTGATCAAATGCTTATTCGCAGACAGGAAGCAAACGATGGGAATGCTTGAGTGCTTTTTTTCTCGATTGGCAGGCAGGGACTGGTTGGGTACAACAGGGATCGGCCCCTGGACACCAAATGTTCACATTATTTATTAATGATTTTTGACAATGGACCTAAATGTACTATCTCCAAGTTTCCATGTGATGCAAGGCTGGGTGGGAGGGTGAACTGTAAGAGGATGCATAAATATTTCAGCGGGATTTAGATAGCCACACATATGGCAGATTCAGTATTATGTGGATAAATGTAAGTTTATCTGCTTCGGTATCAAAAATAGGAAGGCTGATCAGTCTTTCAATGGGTGTAAATTGACAGAGATGGATATAACAGCGAGATATTGGTGACTTGGGGCATCTGCCGCTGAATGTAAGCGCGCAGGTACAGCTCACCGTAAAGAAGAGAGGTGGTATGTTGGTCGTCACAGCGAGAGGATTTGCGTATAAAATTCGTGATGTTTAACTGCAATTGTCCAGGGCATTGCTGAGGGAAAACCTGCAGTATTGCGTGCAGTCTTCGTGCCTTATCTGATGAAGGATGCACTTATTATGGAGGAAGTGCAGCAACATTCGCCAGGCTGATTCCTGGGATGGTGGGCCTGTCATGAGTAGAGACTAAATTGGTTCGCATTATATTAATTGGAGTTTAGAAAAGTGAGAGGGGATTTTGTCAATACTTATAAATCCTAACAGGATTAGACAGCAGAGATTGAGACATAATATCCCCAATGATGTGGGAGTTGAGAACTAGGGGTTATCGTGTTACTATAAGGGGGTACACCTTTTAACACTGTTGCTCGTTTTACTGGAGTGTGATTAACACGCCTCCGTTTAAAGGCCGTGTGCTTAACACTACTATGGCTCTGTATGTGAAATTATGCTCGGAGCCGCCAGGTGCCGTATTGAGACACCGTCACAAGTATATCAAGGTCAGGTTCAAAGTAATAAATCCATACACCGTTTAATAAGTCCAAACGATTGGTGTTTATTATAACAAATTTAATAAATACACATGCATACGCTAAAGAGACTCTTTGTGTTGGTTGCTTTGGCGCCATTTTGTCTTGGCGTCTATGAAAAAGTATCCATCGATACTTAAATGTTTCTATTGTCCGGGGTCTGGATCTGGATCACCTCATTACTATGCAGATCTGTTTCCCATTTGCACCTTTGGCTGAAGCTCTGCACCTGGCTAGAAACTGGTTTATGTACGTGCAAAATGCAAAACAGTCTTTTGCAAGCTGTGTGTCCTCACTATGTCCTCACTATGACTGTTTTTCCCTGTGTTCCTTGCCGTTCTCCATTTTGTAGCCCAGTGTCCATCTTAGGTGGCTACATTCCCTCCTTGTGATCCTCACGAGAAATTGTGATGGATCACCTATGCATGCTTCTTCGAGTGCCTTTGGGTGCCCTCTTTGGGTTCCCTGACCTTAGCAAGATCCTGGGCGTCTACTCAGTCCTTAACTATGGCAAGCAAATTTTATCTCACATTTTCTACTTGGCGCTATGTCAAAGGGGACATGCATTACAAATAAACGGGAACCTCTACCTATCATAACTACTATCATTATCTCATTTTAAACATTTTATTACAGTCTAAAAACCTTATCCATTCATACTACAGTACATATCACTTTCTGACTCGGCAGTTGAGTTCAGAACAATATAATACATTAGTATCTTCTTTATTCACATATTGCTTTATTCATTTCCTAGGCATCAAGGGGTTGGGGGGATTGGTGAAAACCGAAAATAGGGGATTGAACTCCGTAAATGGTTGAGGCTGAGGGTCTGTACAATGATGCAGAGAATTGCAATCACCAACAGTGATTCAATCACATACGACATTGAGTACCATGTCATGAATTTTGTGCACCAGGTCTGAACTTCGCTGATCAGTGCTGAGCACGGGGAAGTTGGTGTGAGGGAAACATTAACGGCGGGGGTTGTGGGGGGAAACGTGACTTGCTTGCGCATGTACAAATACAACAACGTTTAAAACTAATAGGTAGGCTTCCATCATGGTCTTCTCTTCGTTCTCTTTGTCCTCTTCCTTCTGTATGGCCGATCCTTGCCGTGAACCCTCCTTTGACTTTCGAAAGCTATGGGATCAAGCACAGTATCTGTCAATACACAGTTTAATATCCGTACTGTTAGTGTATCTGTCCTCTCATTCCAATTGACCATTAAATGAATGGCCAAGTCACTCCCTGTGACTCCCCTCATTTTTTTTAAAAGGGAATTTAGGAGCAGAAATACACCTAACAACTTTCCTCCTGCGAGCCGTCTCGCAGGCTTTGCAAATTTACCATCCGAATGTTCCTGGATGTAAATGGCATGTGGGATGGCGGCCTAAGGGCTACCTAACGAAAAATGAAAGCAAATTTTGAAACAAAAAGGTCAAATGAGTTGCGTATGGGCCGCTACGGGTAAGATTTGGATGGAATCCCCGGGTAAGGCGTGCTGTGACGTGCTCGTGCTTGGCTGACTAAAGGGGGGTTCTCAGACAGGGCGGGTCCTCAGTGCCGTTTCTCCACTGCCTGAAAACAGGGGAATGATTCGTACAACACAAAGTGCGTGCGAGGCGGTCGCAAGCTTTTAGCTGAAAAGAAGATGGCCAACCTTCAATCAAACCTTCAACAAACAAACACAAACAAACAAAACATACGTGCAGGTTCCATCAGAAAGGATATCGCTTCCCTCAAGCGGTTCCTATTTTACATCATCTGGACACCTCACTTTTCCTCTGCCTCTTTGAACAGGGTCACAAAGTGGTTGCCGTATCGGGAGTCAGACACTGTGTCGTCCTGCTCTCCCGGATCCCACACCCTTGTGTGGATCAGGCATGCAATCTTAGAGTTATTTGACGGGGGTCACTTTCATCATTACGGACAAGTCTCCATGAATTGTCCCTGTGCCAAAGTGTGGGGTCTAAACATGAAGGGGTATTGTCGGGTTCGTCGGGGTCGGGTGGTGGGTCTGGGTATTTAACGTAGGTGACCTCCATGGTGTCACTGGAGTCGGGGTCGTAGTCGCTAAAGTGTGGGCTGTAGGGTTGAGTGCTGTGGCTGTCCTCATTGTCAGAGTCAGTTTCGCTGTCTCTGCTGTGGCAGCTTGTGGGCGTTCCGGAGCGTGGTCTGTTGTGGTCAGTGGGCGGAGTCGTGCGCGAGTCCGATGAGGAACTGGTCGAGGGGGATGGTGGAAACGTGTCTCTAGTGGGCGGAGCGAGATGTTCTGCTGCGTCTAGCAGGACATGGTGTGCGTGGTTAGACTGTGTTCCATATGCCTTTCGCTGGTTGATGTGAACCACGCAATCTTTCCATTGGGGTATTTTATCCTGTAAACTGAGGGGCTAATTTTGTCGAAAACTGACTACGGGCCGAAATATTTTGGTGCCAAAAAACTGCTGGGGTTATACACATATAGCATTACCTGTTGCCCAACCTGAAATTCTGTGGGGTGTACATTTTTGTTAAAACAAGCTGTGCTCTGTTTTCGTCGTTTTCCCAGTCGAACTGCGGCTGCGATCTGTGCAGACCTCACAGTCTCAACTAGGTCTTTAACAGCTTTCTAATGGGCTTTCTCGGGGCTAGTCATGTCCAGTCCTAAAATAATTCTGTACCTTTCATAGGGCGTCCGGTCATGAGTGTGTGTGTGGGGTGAAACCTGTGGATGTTGAAACCGTGTTGCGGATAAACATTAGTGCAAATGGGAGCACTGAATCCCATGTTGAATTGTTCTCCTGAACCATTTTTCTAAGGGTCGATTTAGGGTCCGATTCATGCGCTCTACAATCCCGCTTGACTGTGGGTGATACGCAATGTGAAAATTTTGTTTAATACCGAATATGGTCAGGACGTTCTTCATGACACGTCCTGTGAAGTGAGATCCCTGATCTGAATCTATACTTCTGGGTAGACCCCATCTCGTGAAGATGTGGTAGGTCAGGATCTTCGCAGCTGTCTTAGCTGTATTGGTTCTTGAGGGGAATGCCTCTACCCATTTGGTAAAGGTATCAATCACAACCAGCACGTATTTATAACCATTCCTACAAGGGGGCAATGGTCCTATAAATTCGATCTGGAGGTTTGTCCAGGGGCCATTAACTGGTCGAGTATGCCGAAGCTGTGCCTTTTTGGAATACCTCTCAGGGTTATTCTGGGCGCAAATAAGGTAATTCTCCATGTAATGGGTAATATCGGTCCTTAAATTAGGCCACCAACAGAGTTGACTGAGGTGACTCGTGGTCGAGTCGATCCCTTGATGTCCATGACCATCATGGAACAAGGCAATCATTTGATTTCTATCCTGTTGCGGGACCACATAAAGCTGGTCCTTGATGATCACACCCTCATGTGTGGTCAGAGCGTGTCGGAACTTATCGTACTGTGGCACAAAATTTCCCTTAAAAATCTCCCTGAGAACTCTATCCTGCTTCTGTGCCTCGGCTAAATCTTTAATGTCCATCTGTGAGACTTGAACTGCACTCACAGGGGCGCTAGCTGGTGCGCTAGCTGGGGCTGTCCAAAAGTGTCCTCACTTGGAACCTGCTTTTGCCAGTGCGTCAGCTTTTACATTTCCAGGGGGATGACCTATGTTGACTTCTAACTTTGATAATGCCAAAGGTCCTATCCTTCGCTTTGTCTAGGATGTGGCGGAGTAAAGGGGCTGATGGAAGGGGTTTCCCGTCTGCGGAGACAAAACCTCGTGTCCTCCACAGGGGTAGAAAATCCGTTAAACTGTTGCAGACATATAGACTGTCCGAATATATGTCTGCCGGGCTGGGGAAAGAATCGGGGTGGTCCACTATGTAAGCTATGGCCGCGAGCTATGCTGCCTGCGCGCTTAAGTGACCTGGCAATTTCAATGCACTCTCCTCTAAAGCCCGACACTGCTCGTCCTCGACATAGATGCTGCATTCAGTGATACGCTCACCATCTAAAACTGTGGATGAACCATCCACGTATATTTTCAGTGGGCCACACGTGTCTGTGTGTTGGGTGCTTTGTCTTGGCTTCCATATCTTCCTGGGGGGTGTTTTCGCTATGAAGGGTCCTGTGTTGTGTAGGGGTGCAACAATTTCGCATTCATGGGGCTGTCCTGGATATTGGAGGTTGTCGGCTAAAAATGTGTGTGTCCTGGTCCGTTTAATTGTGTTGTCCCGTCCTTGGAAATGTAACGTCCATCTAGCTGCCCTAATCTGGCTAACTGAACCGTCCTTCAGTCGACCGTCTAGGAGTAACTGTGTGGGGGTGTGCTCGGTCAAAATGGTGATGGGGTTGAGTCCGGTAATGTAGGAAAAGTATTGTACTGCCCAGAAAACTGCACGTAGGTGCCTCTCGCAGGCTGAGAATCCTTGTTCTACTGGGTCTAAAAGTCTTGAGGCATAAGCCACGGGTCGTCGCTGCTCGTGTCGTTCCTCGAGTAGTACGGCCGAGAGGGTTAGATCAGTGCTCGCTACCTCTATTGCATAGACGGAGAGTTGGTCTGGGACTTGTAGCGCGGGTGCTGCGCTTAGGGCTTTCTTTAAATCTACCACAGCCTCTGTATGCTGCGGAAGCCATTCCCAAGGTGATCCTTTCTTAAGGAGGTCTGAGAGTGGGGCAGCCTTTGTCGCGAAGCCATCGATATGGTTCTGACAGTACCCAAACAGTCCTAAAAACGACCGGAGGGCTGAAACATTCTGGGGAAGGGGCAATTTGACAATCAAATCAATCCTTTTGTATTCGATCTCGCGTTTGCCGTGCGTGATGACTGTACCCAAATACATCACTTTATTTTCCAATATCTGGGCCTTTCTGGGGTTTAATTTACATCCGATCGAGGTTGAAAGTTCCAGGAGCTCGGCCAGAAGCGTAATGTGCTCTGCCTTTGTGTCCGTCTGCGGTAATAGGTCGTCCACATACTGTACCAGACATTCGGGGCGGGAAAATTTTACTAAACCATTTGCCAGCTGTCGGTGGAAAATGGAGGGTGAATTGTGGAATCCTTGTGGGAGTCATGTCCACGTATACTGCTGTCCTTTAAATGTGAAGGAAAATTTGTACTGGCACGCCTTTGCCAATGGGATTGACCAGAAGCCATTTCTAATGTCCAATACCGTGAAATATTTGGAGTGGAGTCCCTGTTTGAGCATGGTCTCGGGACTTGTTGCTACCGTGGGGGCTACTGCTGAGGTTACTTTGTTGAGCACCCGATAATCAATGGTCAGACGCCATGATCCGTCGGGCTTTCTCACTAGTCAAATAGCAGCATTATTGGTCGAGGCTACTGCCCTAAGTACACCTTGCTCCAATAAGCTATCTATTACTTTTCCTATTTCTCCCTCTGCTTCTTGGGGAAATCTGTACTGTTTCTGTGGTCTGGGGTCAGGTCCGGTAACTTGAACTTGTCCACTCATTCTGCCGCAGTCGTGCCGGTGACTGGCAAATGCTGTCCTGTGTTTATTTAAAACTGCTCTCACTTGTTTGTCCGTGCTTAGTGTAGTCAGGTCGAAAGAATATTCGCCTACTGCGCTAATCCGATTAGCGTACTCTCCTACTGTGAGAGTAGCGGGTGCTCTGTCTGATCTTGCCATTCGCCAGACACACTGGTTTACTGTGTCGAACGACAGGCTATGGGCATTCATGAAGTCTATTCCCAATATGTGTTCTGCTGTACGGGAAGATTTACTAAAACGACGGGGTGTTTCGTAGAGATGTTCCCTAGCTGGATTGCTACGGGGGCTGTAAAGTGTCCCTGCTGTGAGTGTCTTGTAAAACCGCTAAGTGTAATGGTGGATGTGGTCGGCCACGTGTCTGCCTGTGCCGTGGTGGTGAAATTAATTGTGGTGCGGGACCCTCCTGTGTCCCAAAGCAACTCTATGGGCTTCCCTCGATCCTTTGCTGTGACTACCGGTCTCCCGGATTGATCCCAAAGAGTGTTGCAGACCAAAGTGGGGGAGCCCGAACACCGTCAGTCCGTTCCGTCCACATTGGTCTGTCCTGACTGTATTCCTATACTATGGATAGGCTTCACCCTCTTGCTGTTCAGAGTGCCTGTCTGCTGGCCTCTTTGTGATCTTTGGGGTGCATTGCATTCCTTTCAAAATGTCCTAAGTGACCACAGTTGTAGCATTCCTGAGACTTCTGTGGAGGGCTGGTCTTCCCTTCATTTACCCATGGGGGGTTTTGGTGCGCTCTCACTGCCTGAATGTCCGCTGCAGCCTGAGCTTCCTCTGGGGTCTTTATTTTAATTTTGCCCTGAATCGATTGTTCCCAAGCTCGGGACAATCTTTTCAGAACCCATTTCTCGTTATGGGCCTCTTCTGAGGGGTCATAGCTATTGCAAGCACTCTGTCCTGCATCTGTGGCATGGGAGATTATGGAGCACGTCCATTTGACCACATTGTCACGTTTCAAATGCGCTCTATCTAACTCGCCGAAAACTGCGTTGAAATAGATCCACAACCTTCCTGCAAATGCTGTGGGATGCTCTGTCCTCTTTTGTCGGCACTTATTTAGTCAATCGACTGGGTCTCCTCTATTGTATCCTATTGTATCTCAAATGGCGGTGGTCATTTCTTCTTGGGTGCCTCCTCCAACGTTCTGCGTGTCGGGGAGGGCTGCTATAAGCTCAGAACCGTGAGCTTAACCTGCTCTCTCTCGTCCAGGCCGTACATGGTCGCCTGTTGTTTTACTTTCGCGCGAAAAATTGGTGGGGGTCTGCGGTGGGGAGAAACGGAGTGATTTTCTCACACGCGGCCCTGAGTTGGGTTACAGTTAAGGGGGTGGTGTAGGTGATATCGGGTGCGCCTTCTGTGGTCGCTTTCCTTTCGGTGGTGACTGGATTCATGGGCGCGGTAGCTCTTTGATCTTTGGGGGGTTGGGGTGCTTTCCTTTTCTGCTGCGCTGCTGGCGCACATGTTCCTTGAACATAGCGCTGCCCTGTCTCACTTAATTCTTGCCAGTCTGGGGCATTCTCCTCATCTAGCTGTGTTCCAAAGTACTTTGGAACCCATTCTGTACGGAAAGCAGAGATTGCAGCTCTGCAATCTGCCTACACTTGGCATGATTCACTGTGCTTTGTCTTTGTTCTGCTGTGGCAGCATGGAGTGCTCTTAACGCTGCCTTAAGGTCAGAGTATTGCCTCTGCAATGCCTCTACCTGCTTTTCCGATTCCTCTCTTATCAGGACTGCACGTTGCACATCTTGATATGCTTTTTCGTATTGGGTCTGGGAACTGCTCAGATGGGCTAGACACGACTGATGTGCCCTCTTGGCATCATCCACCTCTCTACCCTTCTCTGCCAGCTTCCCCCTTAGTTCCATGTTTTCCTTTTCTATGTCACTGACATTGACTTTGCTCATCCTATTTCTCTCTTCTAACTCTGCTCGGAGCGTATGAACGACCTCCTCAGTGCCTGGCAACTGTGCCAAACAGGACACGATTGCCATCGGCTTGCGTGACTTACTAAGATTTTTCTTTTGAATTTGAGAGAGGTTCTCCCAGCAAGTATGTCCTATACTTCCGGGACCTATCTCCTCATTCATACAGAACTCATTCCAAAGGGGCCATCCCTTTCGTTTCAGATACTTGCGGAGTTCCAGCTCCCACACGGGACACTGACCTACTCGGCTACTTCTGGTCGCTGCGACCACAACCCGTTCTGGGTTCATGAGGCGTTCCATTGCCTGCATGGCCATTTTCTCTTTCTCTCTTAATTTAGGACAGGGGGTGTTGAGGTAATGTTTTACAAGACGGGTAAGGCTTTCGCTATGTTCCGCTTAAAAACTCCCGACAGTTCGTCGCAACAAAAAGCTCTCAGGTTAACCTTACAACCCTGTCAGTACGCATGCACAAAACACGCTTCCGAATTATCTTTATTGGTTTGAACACCTTGATTACTTGTGATTTTTCCTTTTTCTCAATTAGATTTCTAAATCAAATTTCTGGGTCCTCGACGGAGTGGGGGTTCCACTTGTAACCGCGTCCCATCAGGATGTCGCCACTAAATGTTGCTTGTTTTACTGGATTGTGATTAACACGCCTCCGTTTGAAGGCCGTGTGCTTAACACTACTATGGCTCTGTATGTGTAATTATGCTCGGAGTCACCAGGTGCCGTATTGAGACACCGTCACAAGTATATCAAGGTCAGGTTCAAAATAATAAATCCATACAGTGATTAGTAAGTCCAAACGATTGGTGTTTATCATAACAAATATAATAAATACACATGCATACGCTAAAGAGACTAACTTACTTCTAATACTAAACAACTAAATACTTACCTAGACAGGATCAGGCAAGGTCAGGGAGCAAGGCCTTCGTCCCGTTCTTGGTCTGTAACTTTCTGATTCGGCAAAGTTGTCAAGGGCTAGCAAGGTCTGGATCATGTAGCGATCGTTGTGTTGGCACTTACAGTTCGGTGGCTGATGCTCAACGGCCGGTGATGAAACTGGAGTCAGGATGCGATGGAACAGGTCTGGGCCGGAGTCTGGAAGCTACAGTTGGAGCAAACAGATCTGGGAGCAACAGCAGATCTGGGCCGGAGCAAAACAGACCTGGTCCGGAGCAAAACAGACCGAACCATGTGCGGGACCTACTCTTATAGGTCCCAGGAGGTTCAGGCCCCCTTGGGGCGGCTCCCTCATCGATTGGGTCTTTCCCAATCGATATATTTCAAACTCCCCAATCCTAGGGTCGTTGCTCGATGGGTGGGGCGGTCCCTACGGCTCTTTGTGTTGGTTGCTTTGGCGCCATTCTGTCTGGGCGTCTATGGAAAAGTATCCATCGATACTTAAGTGTTTCTATTGTCCGGGGTCTGGATCTGGATCACCTCATTACTATGCAGATCTGTTTCCCATTTGCACCTTTGGCTGAAACTCTGCACCTGGCTAGAAACTGGTTTCTGTACGTGCAAAATGCAAAACAGTCTTTTGCAAGCTGTGTGTCCTCACTATGACTGTTTTTCCCTGTGTTCCTTGCGGTTCTCCATTTTGCAGCCCAGTGTCCATCTTAGATGGCTACAGCACTGACTTGAGGAGAAATATCTTCAAGCAGAGAGTGGCGAATCTGTAGAATTCACTCCCGCAGAAAGTAGATGAGACCAAAACGTCATGTAACATCAAGAAAGAATAGATTTAGCTCTTCGGGATAAGGGGACTAAGAGATATGGGGAGAAGGTGGGATCAGAGTATTGAACTCGTTGATCAAACATGGTCGTAATGAATGGCGGAGCAGATTCGAAGGGCAGAATGGATTTCCTCTGCATATATTCTATTTTCTATGTTCGTATATTTTCCATTGTATCGCTGTTCGTTGATTGAAGTTGAAACTGAACATGGGAAAGAGCAAAGAAAGAAGAAATGTTCTATATTTCATGTTCCACAAAACTGAATAAATTTGTGCTCAACAGATGTGATGTTGAAAGAAAAAGTAAAAGGTAGGGATGCACAATGTGACATATTGCGGAGTTAAGACATAATTTCTCCAGAATATTAAGTGAGTTTCTTCGAATCCCATGACACGCCACACATAACTTCACCATTGCGACAGATCAGATGCCTAACGATAGGACCGACTTGATATTTACTATTCTCATGTTCATTTTGTCGCAGGACATTCATTCACACAGTTTTGTTCCCACCATCTGGAATGCAATTATGCATTCAGAAATATAACTTTTAGGCAGCACGGTGGCACAGTGGGTTATCACTGCTGTCACACGGATCCGAGGTCCCAGCTTCGATCCCGCCTCTGGGTCACTGTCCTTGTGGAGTTTGCACGTTCTCCCCGTGTTTGCGTGGGTTTCGACCCCACAACACAAAGATATGCAGGGTAGGTGGATTGGCCACGCTAAATTGCCCCTTAATTAGAAAAAAATGTATTGGCTACTCTAAATTTAAAAAAAAGAAAAAAAAAGAAATACAACTATTCAGTGACAGTTATGACTGTGGTTACAAAACTCTGGGAAAAGGCATGTAAAGATGTGCGAACGTTTGATTGAAATGACATCTCGTCATCTCAGACCTAAACTCGGGAGGCACGGCAACACGCTGATTAGTACTGCTGCCTCACAACAGGGAGGGCCGTGGTTCAATCCATGCTCATGGGTCAATGTATGTGTGGAGTTTGCACATACTAGCAATGTCTGCGAGTCCCCTATCCCCACAAAAACAAACGATTTACAAGGCAGGTGGATTCGCCACGCTCAATTGCACCTTACTTGAAAAAATGGAACTGCGTTCTCTCAGTGTATTGAAAACAAAATTTCGGTCCCAAACGATTGGGCAATCAACCAGAGAATGGGGTCGTTTTTTCTGGATGTCAGAGATAGGGAAAGGAAGGTTGTCCATGTAAAGTTTTTTTTCCAGAATCTTTTATGATTCAAGAAGTTCAGCTAAGGTGAACTTAGGGTAGCAGGGTAGCATGGTGGTTAGCATAAATGCTTCACAGCTCCAGGGTCACAGGTTCGATTCCCGGCTGGGTCACTGTCTGTGTGGAGTCTGCACGTCCTACCCCTGTGTGCGTGGGTTTCCTCCGGGTGCTCCGGTTTCCTCCCACAGTCCAAAGATGTGCGGGTTAGGTGGATTGGCCATGCTAAATTGCCCGTAGTGTCCTAATTAAAGAAAGGTTAAGGGGGGGGGGGGGGTTGTTGGGTTACGGGTATAGGGTGGATATGTGGGTTTGAGTAGGTGATCATGGCTCGGCACAACATTGAGGGCCGAAGGGCCTGTTTTGTGCTGTACTGTTCTATGTTCTAAGTTCACAAAAAACCAAGAGAGTATATGCTAAATTCACGTAGCCATTCAGAGAAGGCGGCGCGGTTGTACAGTGGTTCGCACAGTTGCTTCACAGGTCTATGTTCTCAGGCTCGATTTCCGGCTTGGGTGACTGACTGTGCGGAATCGCTCCATGTCTAGGTGGGTTTCCACTGGGTGCTGCGGTTTTCTCCCACAGTCCAAATATGTGAAAGTTAAATGCTTTGGAAATGCTAAATTGCCCTTTTTTCAGTTGGGCTACTGGGTTACGGAGATGTGTGGGCTAAAGTGGGATGCTCTTTCCAAGAGTCGGCGCAGACTCGACGGGCCGAATGGCCTCCTTCTGCGCTGTAAATTCCATGATACATTAATGAAGCATTAATGTGTTGCCATCAACAAAAGTATATAGTTAATTAAATATTGATAGCAAAGTTGTCCAGATCTAGTCTCACAAATGGGCCAACCAAATTTCCAAAAATACCGCAAGGTCACCATTCACTTTGTTTCGCCTTCGAGCAAATGTGCTGCGCAGATAATGAATATAAACCTCAATAATCATCCTATTTACAATTCTCAACTTTTAAAATTCGTCCCTTATTTTCGTTCAAAAATATTGACATTTGTTTGAAGCTGAAAGGAACGGAGGTTTTTTCGTGTTCCATCTCGAAGCTGCAGCACAAGTCAATTGTAAGCACCAGAGTTCATGGAACAAAACGGCGCGTATTCTTTGGCCGCATTCATCGAACTGTCAAAATATTTACTTTCCCTGCTGAGGCATTTCTTACTAGAGACCATGGGCTTGATACTACTTGAGCACAGGTTAAAACTGAAATAACAATTTCAACATTATACGAATTATTTCCGGAATACACGTGAAAGTTAGAGGCAAAATCTTAAGCAGAGAGCTGAAGATTTCACGAAACTCGAACAACAGAAACGGTAATGATAGCGGATGTCAATGTGTGTTAATCTGTGTTCAACGACAGAGAAAGAAGCCTCAGCCTTCGATGAAGGCGATATTGACCGAGCAATGCAATATTACTGATAAATATAAATACACGTGGGTAGATTTTGGTCGAATCGGAAAAAGTTGCAAATTAGAGGATTATACATTGCATTTAGCAGGGAATGGGAATAGTGGACACGTATATATAGCAGAAGAAACATTGGATTTCGTCAATAAAAATTACCAGTCATTGTGATTGATGACGTGCATTCAGGTCCTTGATTTTCCAGGCACGCATTTGAATACTGCATAAATTCTCAACGTAAATTCAATGGACAGGATCATTGTGGTACGACACACCCCACTTAAAAAACCTACTGCTGGACGACACCCGAACGTGCTTGTGCAGATTTTATCTTACCGACGCCCCACATCCCACATGATGGTCACATAGCTTTTCCAAACTGCGCACTCAGAAATGCACACTTTAAAATCTTAATTGAAACAATGATTTCCCTCAGCTGTTTTCATGAAAGAACCACCTATCATTGGAACGCATCTTTCCCTCCATTGTTTGAGGAAATAATCTTGGTAAGGGCACACTTGGAGTCCCGTGTTCAATTCTGGTCGCCACATTGCTAGAAGAATGTGGAGTCATTAGCGAGGGTGCAGAAGAGATTTTCCAGGATGTTGCCTGGTATGGAGGGCATTCCCTCCGAGCAGAGTTTGAATAAACTTGGCTTGTTCTCACTGGAACGAAGGAGGTTGAGGGGCGACCTGATAGAGTTCTACAGACCTAAGAGGGACATCGACAGAGTGGATAGTCAGAGTCTTTCTCCCAGGATAGAGGGGTGAATTACTAGGGGGCATAGATTTAAAGTGCGAAGGGCAAGGTTTAGTGGAGATGCACGAGATAAGCTTTTTACACATCGGTTCGTGAGTGCTTGGAACCCTCTGTCGGAGGACGTAAAGGAAGCAGGGACGACAGTGACGTTTAAACGGCACCTTCACAAATAATTGAATAGGATGGGAATACAGGGGTACGGGATCCCGGAAGTGCAGATGATTTTAGTTTCGACGGGCAGCATGGTTGGCGCAGGATTGGAGGGCCGAAAGGCCTGTTGCAGTGCTGTACTTTTCTTCGTTCTTTGAAGAATCCTCGTTTACGTTTTCCAACTCTCCTGCAGTATTGCTTTGTATTGAGTGGGTTAGAAACAAAGTCTGAGCGATACAGTCTCAAATTGCTTCAACGTTCAATTCGCAGGTTTTAGTAAGATATTACAAATATTTGCATCTCTTTATATTAATTTGCATTCTTAATTGCCAGAATGTTCTCAGTTCAGGTGTGTGACTTCATTGAATAGAACATAGCAACAGGGAATACAGCACAGAGCAGCCATTTTGGCCCACGATGTTGTGCTGAACGTTTGTCCCAGATTAAGAATAAATCAATCTACACTCCACCATTCCACTGTAATCCATGTACCTGTTGAATAGACGCTTGAAGTTCCCAAATGTTTCCTACTCACTGCCTCCACACGTAGTGAATTCCACGCCACCAATACTCACTGGGTAAAATACATAACTCTGACATCCCCCTATATCTTCCACCCATCACATTCAATTTATGTCCCCTTGTAATGGTTTGTTCCACCTGAGTAAAAAGTGTCTGCCTATCACACTGGTCATCGTATAAACCTCTATCAAGTCGCCGCTCATCCTTCTCCGTTCTAATGACAAAAGGCCGAGCACCATCAACCTTTGCTCGTAAGACCTACTCTCCATTCCAGGCAACATCCTGGTAAATCTCCTTTGCACCTTTTCAAAAGTTTCCACAACCTTCCTAAAATGAGGCGACCATAATTGCACGCAGTCCTCCAAATGTGGACTTACCAAGGTTTTGTGCAACTGCATGACGACCTCGCGGCTCTTAAATTCAATCCCTCTGCTACTGAACGCTAGCACGCCATAGGCCTTTTCCAATGCTCTACCCACTTGAAATCTTTAAAAGATCTATGAACATAGACTCCAAGATCTCTCTGCTCCTCCATATTGCCAATAACCCTACCGTTAACCCTGTATCCTGCATTCATATTTGACCTTCCAAAATTGGCAACCTCACACTTTTCATGGTTAAACTCCATTTGCCACTTCACAGCCCAGTTCTACATCCTATCTATGTCTCTTTCCAGCCGACAACAGCCCTCCTCACTATCCACAAATCGACCAATCTTCATATTGCATGCGGATTTACAGACCCAACCGTAAACTCCCTCATCCAATTCATTAATGAAAACCACAAACAGCAGAGGACTCAGAACTTATCGCTGCGGTACGCCACCGGTACCTGGGATCCACGGTGAATATTTGTCATCCACCACAACTCTCTGACTTCTATCGGTTAGCCAGTCCGTTATCCAACTAGCCAAAATTCCCGCTATCCCTTGCCTCCTTACTTTCCGCATAAGCCTACCATGGGAAACCTTATCAAATACCTTACTGAATCCATGTACACTACATCGACTAGTTTACCTTCGTCCACGTGCTTGGCCAATTCCTCAAATAATTCAATAAAACTTGTGAGGCAATACCTACCCGTAACAAATCAGTGCTGAGTAACCCTAATCAAGCAGTGTCTTTCCAGATGCTCAGGAATCCTATCCCTCGGTAACTTTTCCATTAGTTTACCTACCACCGACGTACGGCTAACTGGCCTGTAATTTCCAGCGTTATCCCTATTCCATTTTTTGAAGAAGGGCACGGCAATCGCCACTCTCCAATCCCCGAGTACCTCTCGTTGACAGTGAGGACGGAAATATCATTGCTAACGGGTCTGCAATTTCACCTCTTGCTTCTCATAGAATCCTTGGATATATCCCGTCAGGCCTGGGGAACTTGTCTATCCTCAAGTTTTTCAAAATGCACGACAAATCTTCTTACCGAACAAATATCTCCTCGAGCTTATCATTCTGTTTCACTCTGTCCTCTCCAACAATATGGCCCCTTTCATTCGCTCAAGACCTCTCCTATCTCTTCAGATTCAATATACAATCTTCTGCTACAGTCCTTGATCGAACTGCACTCGCTCGAGACATTCTAATATTTCTCACATATGTGTTAAAGACCTTGGGGTTTTCGTTGATCCTACCCGCCAAAGATTTTTCGTGCCCTCTCTTAGCTCTCTAAATTCCTCTCTTCAGTTGCCTCCTGGCTGTCATGTATCCCTCCAGCGCCCTATCAGAACCTTGTTTCCTCAGCCGTATATCAGTATCCTTCTTCCTCTTAACAAGATATTGGGGCTTGTTTAGCTCACTGGGCTAAATCGCTGGATTTTAAAGCAGACCAAGCAGGCCAGTAGCACGGTTCTATTCCCGTAACAGCCTCCCCGGACAGGCGCTGGAATGTGGCGACTAGGGGCTTTTCACAGTAACTTCATTGAAGCCTACTCGAGACAATAAGCCATTTTCATTTCATTTCATTTCATATATTCAACCTCTCTTGTCAACCATTGTTTCCTCACTCGACGAAGTCTTCCCTGCCTGATAGAGATATACGTATCAAGAGCTCGTCGTATCTGTTCCTTGAACAGGTTCCACATTTCAATTGTGCTTTTCACTGACAGACGACGTTTCAACCTATTCACTTCAGTTCTTGTCTCACAGCATGGTATTTACTCTTCCCGCAATTGTAAACCTTGCCTTGTTGTACGCACCCACCCCTATCCATTACTAAAGTGGAAGTCACAGAATTGTGATCACTAGCTCCAAAATACTACACCTCTAACAAATCTATCACTTGTCCTGGTTCATTACCAAGTACCAAATCCATTCTGGCCTCCCGTCTATGTCGACCATATGCATACTGTGTCAGATAAGCTTCCTGAGGGCAGCACAGTGGCCTAGTGGTTAGCACAGCTGCCTCACGGCGCTGAGGTCCCAGGTTCGATCCCCGCTCTGGGTCACTGACTGTGTGGGCTTTGCATATTTTCCCCGTGTCTACGTGGGTTTCGCCCCCAAAACCCAAAAATGTGCAGAGTCGGTGGATTGGCCACAGTAAATTGCCCCTTTAGTTAGAAAAAACAATTCGGTAATATAAATTTAAAAGAAGAGATAAGCTTCCTGGACAAACTGCACAAATAAAACCCCATTCAAACAATTTGATCTCAAGAGCTTCCACTCAATATTTGGGAAGTTGAAGTCACCCGCGACAACTACCATGTGACTTCTGCATCTTTACAAAATCTGTTTGCCCATCTGTTCCTCCACATCTCTGCTGCTGTTGGGGGACCTATAGAAAACTCCCAACAAGGTGTCTGCTCCTTTCTTATTTCTGACTTCAAACTATTCTACCTCATTAGTAGGTCCTCCTCGAACTGCCTTTCTGCTGTTGTTATACTATCTCTAATTTAGAAAGCCACCCCCACCTATTTACCATCCCCCCTATTCTTATTGAAACAGCTATAACCAGGCACCTCCAACAATCATTTCTGCTCCTCTTTTATCCAAGTTTCCGTGATGGCCACCACATTGTAGTCACAACTACCGATCCATGTCTGAAGTTCAACCACCTTATTCCTGATGCTTCTTGCGTTGAAGTATATACACTTCAATCCATCTCCGTGCCTGCAAGTACTCTGGTTTGTCAGTATTACCTTCTCCACTATCTCACTACATCGTATGGCGTCCACAGCATCGGCTACCTTATGTGCTGGACAACAAATCCGGTTCCCATTCCCTCCCAAATTAGTTTCAACCCTCCGAAAGAGTACTCACAGTAGCAGAATATTCATGCTCTTCTTGTTCAGATACAGCCCGTCTTGCTTGTACAGGTCCCACCAACCCCATACTGTGCTCCAATTATTCAAATACCTGAAGCCCTCCCTCCTACACCATTCCTGCAGCCACGTGCTCAACTGCACTCTCTCCCTATTACCAGCTTGGCTATCACGTGGCAGCGGCAACATCTCAGAGATGCCAACTCCGTCTGTCCTGTCTTTTGTCTTCCAGCCTAACTCCCTAAACTCGTTCATTACATCCGCACCCCTTTTCCTACCTACGTCGTTGCTACCAATGTGCACCACGACTTCTGGCTGCTCACCCTCCCCTTAAGGATCCTGATGACACGATCCGAGACGTCACGGACCCTGGCTCCCGTGAGGCAAGAAACCATCCGAGAGTCCCACCCGTGCCCAAATAACCGCCTGTCTGTAGCTCTCACTATTGCGTCCACTATTACTAGTGCTCTCCTAATCTCCCTCCTTCACTTATGAGCCCCAGATCCGGACCTCGGAGATCTTTGATCTCGGGAGTAACTGTGTGCCTGCTGCTTCTATCGATCACCTCTTCAGCTTCCCGAATCATCTTCAGTTCATCCAGCTGCAGTTCCCTAATACGGTCTGTGAGGAGCTGGAGATGGCTGCAGTTCCCGCAGGTGAGGTCAACAAGGAGACGGGTGGTTTCCCTTCGTCCGAACATTCTGCACGAGGAATGTTCCACTGCCCTTGCAGCCATCGTCTCTACTTAGTCTCCAAGGAAAAAATAAAAAAAAGTAAATATCTTACCAGCTCAAAGCACTTAGTCTTTTTTATGTTAGAGGAGGAGGGATGGTGGGAGACACCACACGTGTAGTGTCTCGGGATTCTTCACCGTTCAAATGTATTGGGTGACACAACCTTCCCAGGTCTCCCCACTGCAGAATTCCGGTTTCCTGCTCAGAAAAAGTAAGTGAAAAATCAAAAACGCAGCTTACCTTCCAGATCTCCCCTCTCTGCCCACTCCGCTGGAAGAATAGTTCCAGCTCCAGCTCCCACTGTTTCTTCAACTTCAAATTCCGGCGAATGCTATTTATTTCTGCCGATTGCACAACTCGATGATCTTGGGGTTTCTTGCAAATGTCGCCTTGCACGTTGTTGCATTTTATCTTACGATTTTTCTACCTGAGCTGAAAGGTAGTATCCTGTCGTCTGATATGTTCCTTCTACTCCGCCTCCTCCCAAATACTAAACCCGAGAAGTTACTTTCCTTAAACATGGCTGGTGTTTGCTAAGTTGGATCTCATTCATGACAAAGCATATCTTTACTTTGCCCGTCGTAAACCGACATAGGTAAAATACCTTTGTTCAACTTGAATCTAAATAGAGCTGTACCGTTTCGACAAGAAAGCTCCAAATAAATCTTCCTGCCTGATCTCTAACATTTACCAGACGAATTATAGATAATTTTAATGTATTCCTGTCTCCAGATAAGAGAACCAGATTTAATGGTTTGTCTCCGAATAACCCTGATTTGTCCCACGATTTTCTGTTGCTAATTGCACATTTCCAGCATCCACAGTGTTTTGCTTGCATCTGTCACGCTTCCATACATGAAGCGAAAGCCGACGTACACAAATGTATTTGTAATCCGATTCGCACTCCCTGAAACTATCTTTCAATGGGGTTGTGATTAAACTCCAAGTCGCTGCACCGCACTGCATCGTCTTCCGTTTCTTCATCAGAGCTTGCCGCAACATTTATTTCTAGGAAACTGCAAAGATGGCTTTCAACAAAGTTCTCAGCCAACAACTTTCCTCTCTTCGGTAATTCATATCTACTATCGAAATCCAGCCAACCCCGTTCTCAAAATGATTTCGTTAAAGCCACTGAGAATTTGTGCCTCTAGCATGTGTCATTTATTCCCCGGCGGAGATATATCGACTGGGCGAGAGAACCTTTTTTTTGCCCTTAAATGAGATTGTGGACGTACAAACCAAAAAAGTTCTGTCCTGACATTAGCGTAAGGCAGAGCTTTCTTCAGCGACTGGATGGCGCATTTTTGCGACGTGTTCGCATTTCACTTTTATTTGTAGTGTTACGTTTTAATCTATTGCCAATTCCCGAAATACGTTTTGTTCCGATCAGACCAAAACGGTTACAATTTACCCCCGAATACGTGTAGATCTCGATTGTCTGGACACTCTCGTTGCTCTTTAAATCTCCCTTCACGTGATACTTGCATCAAAAGTTTTTTTTAAAAATTCCATGCAGATCTGGGCCTCACGGTAGCATGGTGGTTAGCATCAATGCTTCACAGCTCCAGGGTCCCAGGTTCGATTCCCGGCTGGGTCACTGTCTGTGTGGAGTCTGCACGTCCTCCCTGTGTGTGCGTGGGTTTCCTCCGGGTGCTCCGGTTTCCTCCCACAGTCCAAAGATGTCCGGGTTAGGTGGATTGGCCATGCTAAATTGCCCGTAGTGTAATGTTAATGGGGGGATTGTTGGGTTACGGGTATACAGGTTACGTGGGTTTAAGTAGGGTAATCATTGCTCGGCACAACATCGAGGGCCGAAGGGCCTGTTCTGTGCTGTACTGTTCTATAGTTCTATAGTTCTATAGTTCTATAGTTCTATAGTTCTATAATATTTGCTCATATTACCTGGTCAGGCTGTGCGTTTACCTATTATGATCAAAATGGCCCAACTGCCCGAGTATCCTGGCTTTGTCCATAATTGGATCGATTACCGGAACTCCAGTTCATGTTGTTCAAAACACAATTAAAAAATTGCCTCATAATGTTGATCTAATTTTTTGACATAGGTTTACTCGCGTACCTCACTGGTTCACATACCGGCACTCCAATTATGGCGATTGATCATCTTACGATCTGGTTTAATTTAAGTTAGTTCCTTCAGAAGTCATACTTTAATTCTCCTCACTCAAGACCGCAAAAAAAATGAGTAAAACGGAGACGTGCTATGTAAATCTGAGACAAAGGTGCGGTGGCTTTTCACTGCCGATGCGGTTAACCATGGCTGCAGTCCATTCCAGATATTTTATGCGACAACCGCAGGCCACGTAATCTCCCATATTTCACTTGTTTAATTCTTCATCTGTTTAGTTAATCAGATAGTTGTCAGTTTAGCTCATCATTGAATCAACACGACCCTGTCACCTTTCTCGGGTAACATGAGGAATATATACAGTCAACTGAAGGAATTGTAAAAACATAAAATAAAGCAAAGCATGCCCGCATTCTCCTCCTCACTAGTTGCAACAAAATCTAATCTGAACACTCTTTTCGATGTACATACTTTGCTCCAGTATCTGTCAATTTTGTAACGTTGGAAGCTTATCAAGAATGTTTAAGACTCTTTATCAAATTGATACTGCCACATCAGATTATCACAACAATTAGCATATATCAAACCATCAAATTAGTTCATTGTAGGTTGTATGCAATTGAGAAACGGTTTCTATTGACTGCGCCTCTCAACTTGTCTGCACACTCTTTTTGTGTTCATATTCATTTCCCAAATTATAATTGTAGTTATAAATTATCAATTATAGGCAGGAAATGCAGAACATTCTAACAGAATCATCAGCTCACGATTTGGTCTGTGAAATTCATCGAGGGTACGGTAACACAGAGGAGATTATTGTAACGTTCTATATAACTTGCTCATTCATTAAACTGAAGTTGACAGAGCAGTTGTCATTATTGCAGCAATAAAAGTTGATATAATCCATCATTTCCTGTCAGTCGAATGCTAAAACTACCATTTTGGTCATGTGCAGAACTACTAAAGTGCAGCGCAGCGATTCAGGAGATGTGTAAGTAAATTATTTCTCGTTTAGTCACTAAAGTGCAATGAAAGTATAAATGTTTGCCATTGTCGCTTCAACGTAATTCCACAGCACTCGAACTGAAAACGAACAATTGTTGAACAGATGTCAAGCGCAATGACTTGTGTCTAATGCACAAAACAAGTCTTATTGTTCGTTTTGTCACAGCCATCTGCACGAAACCACGATTAAGCTAAATCAAAAACAGGGTCCGTCAACAACACTGGTTATATCAATTGATTGACAGCACGTCCCCATTCCAGGGGACCATTTTTTGACATCCATTAATAACAATTCACGATTTTGAATGCCAAAAAATGCAGAAACCATTTCAGATTTTGAGAAAAGATCTTAACTTCTCTAGAGTTCAGACTATACATCAAATCTACTTATACATCAACTGTCGCGTGCATGTAATTATATTTTCGACTTGCCAATCATTATCGTCAAAGCCCAGACCGATGAAGGCGAGAATGCCGTATGCCTTCTTGACCATCTCATCCACGTGCGTTGCCACTTTGAGTGGTCCGTGGACATGCTCGTCCAGACATCACTGGCTGTCAATTTTTTAGAATAGAAGAACATAAAAACTTGGAGCAGGAGTAGGCCATCTGGCCCCTCGAGCCTGCTCCGCCATTCAATGAGATCATGGCTGATCTTTTGTGGACTCAGTTCCACTTTCCGGCCCGAACACCATAACCCTTAATCCCTTTTTTTCTTCAAAAAACTATCTATCTTTACCTTAAAAACATTTAATGAAGGAGACTCAACTGCTTTACTGGGCAAGGAATTCCATAGATTCACAACACTTTGGGTGAAGAAGTTCCTCCTAAACGCAGTCCTAAATCTACTTCCCCTTATTTTGAGGCTATGCCCTCTAGTTCTGCTTTCATCTGCCAGTGGAAACAACGTGCCAACGTATCCTATCTATTCCCTTCATGATTTTAAATATGTCGATAAGATCCCCCCTCATCCTTCTAAATTCCAACGAGTACAGTCCCAGTCTACTCACCCTCTCATCGTAATCCAACCCATTTAGCTCTGGGATTAACCTCGTGAATCTCCTCTGTACACCCTCCAGTGCCAGTACATCCTTTCTCAAGTAATGAGACCAAAACTGAACACAATACTCCAGGTGTGGCCTCACTAACACCTTATACAATTGCAGCAGAACCTCCCTAGTCTTAAACTCCATCCCTCTAGCAATGAAGGACAAAATTCAATTTGCCTTCTTAATCACCTGTTGCACCTGTAAACCAACTTTCTGCGACTCATGCACTAGCACAACCAGGTCTCTCTGCACAGCAGCATACTTTAATATTTTATTGTTTATATAATAATCCCGTTTGTTGTTATTCCTACCAAAATGGATAACCTCACGTTTGTCAACATTTTATCCACTTGCCAGTCCCTAGCCATTCACTTAACCTATCCAGATCCTTCTGCAGACTTCCAATATCCTCTGCTCGTTTTGCTTTACCACTCATCTTACTGTCATCTGCAAACGTGGACACATTGCCCTTGATCCCCAACTCCAAATCATCTATGTAGATTGTGAACAATCGTGGGCCCAACACGGATCCCTGAGGGACACCACTATCTACTGATCGCCAACTAGAGAAACACCCATTAATCCCCACTCTTTGCTTTCTATTATTTAACCAATCCTCTATCCATGCTACTACTTTGCAATTAATGCCATACATCTTTATCTGGTGCAGCAGCCTTTTGTGTGGCACCTTGTCAAAAGCTTTCTGGAAATCCAGATATGCCACATCCATTGGCTGCCCGTTATCCACTGCACTGGTAACGTCCTCAGAAAATTCCACTAAATTCGTTAGGGACGACCTGTCCTTTATGAACCTATGCTGCGTCTGCCCAATGGGACAATTTCTATCCAAATGCCTCGCTATTTCTTCCTTGATGATAGATTCCAGCATATTACCTACTACCGACGTTAAGCTCATTGGCCTATACTTTCCTGCTCTCTGTCTACCTCCTTTTTCAGGCATTGGTGTCACGATTGCTAATTTCCAATCCACCGGGACCACCCCAGAGTCTAGTGAATTTTGGTAAATCATCACTAGTGCATCTGCAATTTCCCTAGCCATCTCTTTTAGCACTCTTCAATGCATTCCATCGGGGCCAGGAGACATGTCTTCCTTTAGCCCCATTAGCTTTCCCATCACTACTCCTTAGTGATAACAATCCTCTCGAGGTCATCACCTGTCATAACCTAATTTTTATCAGTCACTGGCATGTTATTTGTGTCTTCCACTGTGAAGACCGACCCAAAAAACCTGTTCCGTTCCTCATCCATTTCCTCATCTCCCATTATTAAAACTCCCTTCGCATCCTCTAAAGGACCAATATTTACCTTATCCACTCTTTTTTGCTTTATATATTTGTAAAAACCTTTGCTGTCTGCTTTTCTATTCTGAGCAGGTTTACTCTCATACTCTATCTTACTCTTCTTTATAGCTTTTTTAGTAGCTTTCTGTTGCCCCCTTAAGTTTTTCCCAGTCCTCTAGTCTCCCACCAATCTTTGCCACTTTGTCCGCTCTTTCCTTCATTTTCATACTCTCCCTTATATCCTTAGATATCCACGGTCGAGTTTCCCTCTTTCTACCGTCTTTCCTTTTTGTGGTTGTAAACCTTTGCTGAGCACTGTGAAAAATCGCTTGGAAGGTTATCCACTGTTCCTCAACTGTTCCAACATAAAGTCTTAGCTCCCAGTCTACCTTAGCTAGTTCTTCTCTCATCGCCTTGTAATCTCCTTTGTTTAAACACAAAACACTAGTATTTAATTTTACCTTCTCACCCTCCATCTGTATTTTAAGTTGCACCATATTGTGATCGCACCTTCTGAGAGGATCCCTAACTATGAGATCATGAATCAATCCTGTCTCATTACACAGGACAAGATCTAGGACCGCTTGTTCCCTTGTAGGTCCCATTACATACTGTTCTAGGAAACTATCGCGGATACATTCTAAAAACTCCTCCACAAGGTTGCCTTGACCGACCTGGTTAAACCAATCGACATGTAGATTAGAATCCCCCATGATAACTGCTGTACCATTTCTACATGCATCAGTTATCTCTTTGTTTATTGCCTGCCCCACCATAACGTTACTATTTGGTGGCCAATAGACTACTCCTATCAGTGACCTTTTCGTCTTACTATTCCTGATTTCAACCCAAATGGATTCAACCTTATCCTCCATAGCACCGATATCATCCCTAACTATTTCCCGGATGTCATCCTTAAATAACAGAGCTACACCACCTCTCTTACCATCCAGTCTGTCCTTCCGAATAGATTGATACCCGCGGATATTTAACTCCCAGTCGTGACCATCCTTTAACCGTGTGCCAGTAATGGCCACTAAATCATCGTCATTCTCGATGATTTGCGCCATCAAATAATTTATTTTATTCCGAATACAACGAGCATATCAGGTAAAATACACTTATGTTGTTTTTTTCGCCTTTGTTTTGAATCTTAAAATTTCCAGTTTTACTCCTTTTAGTATTGCTGGGCCTATTAACCCAGCTCCCCTCAGTCACTGTACCTTGTACTATCGCCCTTTTTGATTTTTGACTGTGTCTTCTCTGTCTTGCACGTTCCCCCTAGCTTCCTTTTGCTTCTGTCCCTGTTTTACTACCTTCCAACTTCCTGCATCGGTTCCCATTCCCCTTCCACTTTAGTTTTAACCCACCCCAACAGCTCGAGCAAACCCCCCCCCCCCCCCCTCGCGCGGGACATCGGTTCCAGTCCTGCCCAGGTTCTACCATTTATTGTGTAATTTCAAAACGCATGATTCCAAAGTGCATTTCTCACACTGGTTTGGATGAATGTCCACCTGTGATTTCTCCATTCATGATGCCAACCAGTTTATATCTTGCCGTATCCTCGGGCAATTCTTTTCCGATGCATGACTCCACCAATCTTTTTCTCGCCTGCGAACGTACTAATAAGACCAGCTACATTTTCTTCCAAACTACTTACATACATTATGACCAACAAAAGTCCCTGAAATCATCGCTGTTCAACGCCACTAGTAACAATCTTCCTTTGAGAAAAACATTTTTCTAGTGATACCCTCTGTCTTTTGCATTCAGGATAGTTCTGTATCCAGCTTGTCAGATCTCCTCTGATCGCATGTCACATCTTCTTTTGTACCAATCCACTGTCATGGGGCCAGGATTCAGAAAACGCAACGCGTATTATGGAGTTCACCAGACCTATATTTGTTTATGTTCCATTTGGGGGGTAGGATGAGCACAATAGCCCATCCTTCATGTGTTATTCAACAGTCTTCTTGGACACTTTAATCAGAATGAGCTTTAATCTAAGAATTTAGTTAACATTTTTATATAACGAAACAGATTTTTGTTTTATCAATTACAAACATAATGTTGCTCGTTCTGCGTGAGTGTGCTTCACACTCAATTTGGCTCTGTTTTCGTTCCTCAGCTCTGGAGTCGCCCGGTATCGTTAAGATACCGCCACAAGTTTCAAGTTCAAGTTCAGACCAATAACGCCATACACCAGTTAATAAGTTCAAACAAGACACGTTTATTATAATAGTTATCTACTAATTGTGCATATAAAACTACAAGACTGGTCTAATCCTCCCAGTATCAAGCCAATACTTAGCTGTTTAAGCGGACTGCCGGATCAGGGAGCAATGGCCTCTAGCTTTGTCCTGGATCCGCAGGCTGCCAGTCGATGTGGACAAAAGGGGTCAGGAGTGTCTACTCTCGTAGCGTGCGCTGTATGACACTTACTTGATGGCGGCTGCTGGCCAGGCCTCTCCCCTCCGTGGTCAAGTTCGAGAGCTGTTACAAAGGTGTTCTTGTTGGGAGGGCCGGCTGAGAGAGAGAGCTGGGGTCGGGGTCTCTATCTTATACCTCTCCCAGGGCCTCGCGCCCACATGGTCGGACCCTCTATACACTCGCAATCGATTGGGTCTCTTCCCAATCGATTGATTTGAATTCCCGAATAACGGGGCAGTCCCTCGATCACTGGGCAGTTTTTGGGGTTTCTTGTTTTGGACTTCCCTTGGCGCCGAGAAGTCTGGCCTTCTACTCAATGTACGATTGAGTTAACTTGTTTCCATTGTATCTGGGAATTACCGGGTATCGCCTAATTTGTATGCTAACTTGTTTTCTTTCATAGTGCTGTCTGGTTTCTACAGCAGTCAGAATACACAAGCGCTTTTGCAAGCTGCTTGTTTTTGCAACATGGCCATTTTCCCTGCATCCTTTGTAATCTTCCATTTTGTGTTGGATAGTGGCCACCCCAGGTGGCTACAATAAAGACTTCACACAACTACAGTAATCTATGTATAACCCTTAATAAATTCCCACTAAACACTTTCAATTCAAAAAAGAAATCTCATAAATCAAAAAAACTATTTCAACAGCGTGACCCATTACTCTGCATTATCACTTTAATAAGAGTGGCTTTTCTTGAGATTCTGATCCAGTCAAAGCTGCAGGTTTGTGTCCTTCCGGAAAGCAAACTATATATTTTAAATTATCTAAAGAGCAGGTAGTTATAATCAATGTATTGTGTTTCTTGGAATATCTGTACAAATGAAATCGAGAGACAGTCCAAAATATTTCTCTGCCTGAGTCCACAACAGCCAAAAGTAAAAACGAAAGTAAAGCTCACAGCGCCACAGCCCAGCTGCTCCCACACAATGACATCACTGAAGTTATGTAATCAGCCAGCAACAATTATTAACGGGAAACTCCAATTACACCTCCTGCCAAAAAGAACCATCAGCTTCAAAGATATCTTCGTTTTTCACTTTTTCACTTGCCCATTAATAACAATTGACAATGAACATACATTTTTGAACAAAATCAAAACAGGCAAATATTTTAAATAAATTAGTCCATTTCCAGTCTTCCTCCAACTGAAATCACTCTTGGTTGACAGTCTTCTTGGACAAGAAGGTCCATCAATTTCTCACCGGAGCTCCATATTACTTTTAGGGCAGGTAATTTCGTTTAATAAGGTCACGACGCCTATTGTAACTTTCAAACGCTGCTTGAAGATCCCGGGACATTATTTCCTGATCACTGGATCATACTTTCTTAAGAACTGTGTTCATATCGCCTTTCACAATCTTCACTCTAGCTTCTTTCTGCAGCATCTCCTATTCTGCCCTCTTTATCTCCTCAAAATAAGTTTCTAATTCATTGTGTGACTCAAAGCCCTTTTCTAAATATTCATCTTCGGCCAGCATGGTTCACTTACTCATCTCAAAAATTCCTTTCCTCAAGTTCAATGTCTTCTCCTACCCTTCAGGCAATTTAGTCTGCTGAAACTTATTCTGGTTGCTCAAACGTTCCCATTGTCTTCGGTCGTTAACCATATGGGATGCCATAGATTTGGAGATAGCTGACACGGGCTAAATCCTGTATTAATTCATTGATGTCAACTTTGACTGAAAGTTCCGATTTTCGTTTATAAATGCAGTGCACTATTTCACCTTCTCAGTGCAGTCCTCCAACCTTAGGATTGGAAACGAGGCTGTTCTTGCAACTGCGTTAACATTTTCATAGTTCACACACAATCGTTCGGTACCATCCGGTTCCGATACCATCAATATGGGCGGGCTCTATTGGATGAAAACCAATTCAATTACTCAATTTCTAAGCATATTTGCAATTTCTTTTGGCATCTGGTACGATGTAAATGTTGTTTATTTGGAACAGATTTTCCCACGTCCACATCATGTATAACCATTTGATTACTTGCCAACGGCTTGGAACAAACTGGCGCATGTAATATTAACACATCTTCTGTAAATTCGTTTTTCCTCAGGAAGTTAACTCAATCATTTAGCCCAAAATATGTCTGCACGGAATGGAAAATAAAATGCCCTGCATGAATAACGGAAGTAAAAGTTCAAGATGTAGCATGGTAGGCTTGAGGAATATCAAATTGAGAGTCATCTGGATTCGGCTCTTCTCTTTGCCTTAGAATCACTAAAACCTCGTCTTTTTGCTCTCCTTCCCTTTCAAATTACCCTCTGAGCATATTAACATGGCAGGCGGTGAGTTTTCCTTCTATCTGGCGTTTTTACGAATTAACTAATTTCTGTCAATCTGATTAAGTCAATAATACCTTGCTTGTTAATGTTCACTTACCCTGGTAACAATAGTAAACCTTCATCTTCACTTGCAAAACTACGAACTTTTGCTTTCTTCACTGTTACCCATTGATCACATACTGTGCAACGTTTATACGTTGTCTAGCCAATTCAACTGTCTATTTAACTGTTCCCCAAAAATTGTACACGTAATCCAGTCATGGAGTTACTGACTGCTCACTCACCAATTTAACCCGAATCCATTTAAGTGGTCCTCTTATTTCATGACCGAAAAATTGTTCAAGAGGACTGAATTTGGTTGACTCAATAGGTGCATCCCTAATTGCAATAAATACAAATGAAATTGCTTTGTGCCAATCCGCTGGAGAACCTTGACAATAAGCCTTCTATATTGCCTTTAACATATGATGCCAGCCTTCTCACGCTCCCTGCGATTCTGGATGGTATGCAGTTGATCTAAATTGGAAAAATCCAAAGCTGCCAAGAACATCCTTGGATAATCTATAGGAAAAAATGGTCCTCGATTGTTGCTCGTTTTGAGTAAGTGTGCTTAACACTCACTTGGTTATGTTTCTCTTTCTATGCTTTGGAGTCTCCAGGTGGCGTAAAAGACACCGTCACAAGTATCAAGGTCAAGTTCAAAGCAATAAAGCTGTACACCAATTAGTAAGTCCAAAACAATTAGAGTTTATTATAAAACAATTATAATAACACTCATGCACACGCTAAAGACTAACTTAATTCTACCATTAAACGACTAATACTTATCTAAGAAGGAACAGGTAAGGTCAGGGAACAAGGCCTTCGTTCCGTTCTGGTCTACAACTTTGGGTTACTATCGGTCGGCAAGGGTATAAGTAATGCCTGGTTCAAGTAGCGATCGTCGTTTGGCACTTACTTATCGATGGCTGCTGCTCGACGGCTGGAGTAAAAGACAGGAGTCTGGAGGCTGGAGTCGGAGGCCGGAGACAGGAGACTGAACCATGTGCGGAACCTCTCTTTTATAGGTCCCAAGGGGTTCGTGCCCCTTGGGGCGGGTTTCCTCACCTGCTGGGGATCGACTGGGCCTTTTCTCAATCGATATTATTTGAACTCCCCTATCCTAGGGCCGTTCCTTGATCGCTGGGGCGCTTCTTAGGACTCATTGTCCTGGTTTCGCTGGCTCCATCGTGTCTGGTTCTCTATTAAAAGTATCGATTGATACCTAAGTGTACCCTTTGTATTTGGGACGGCCCGGTATCACCTCATTACTATGTAAATGGCTTTCCCATTTACAGCGCTGCCTGAACTCTGCAGCTGTCGGGAAACTGGTTTCTGCAATTGTCCCAATGCTTAATGCTTCTGCAAGCTGTTTCCTTTTGACCATTTCCGTTTTTCCCTGTACTCTTTGCAGTCTTCCATTTTGTCTTCACTGGTGTCCATATTAGATGGCTACACTCCCTCCTTATGATCCTCACCGGAAATTGTGAAGGATCACCTATGGACGGTTCCTTTGTGTTCCTTTGGGTTCCCTGACCTTAGCGAGTTCCAGGGTGTGTACTCTGTCCTTAACTATGGCAAAAAATTCAGCTAACATTTTTCTAAATGGCGCTATGTCAAAGGGGACATGCATTACTAATAATGGGGAACCTCTACCTATCGCAATAACTGCTCTCGTCTAACTTTTAAAACATCCTATCACATTCTAATGTCTTACTCATTCATACCACAGTACATCTTGCTTTCTGACTCGGCAGTCGAGTACAGAACAATATAATACATCCGTAATCATTTTTATTTACAGATCGCATTAAATAAATCTCTTATACATCAAGGGGTTGGGGGGGATTGGTGAAAACCGAAAATCGGGGATTCGACTCGGTAAATGGTTGAGGGGCAAGACCGGGAGGCTCTCCTTTGCCATTTCCTCACCCTGAGTGTCTGTACTATGATGCAGAGAATTGCAGTCACCAACAGTGATTCAATTATGTATGAATGCGAGTACCAGGTCATGATTTTTGTGTACCATGTCTGAACCTCGCTGTTCATCGCTGAGCATGGAGAAGTCGGTGTGTGGGCAACATTAACGGCGGAGATCATGGGGGAAACATGGTTTGCATTCGCGCGCAAAAATAAAACAATAATCAGTAAAAATATGTAGACTTCCATCGTGGTCTTCT
The DNA here is from genome assembly GCF_902713615.1 of Scyliorhinus canicula. Lineage (NCBI taxonomy): Eukaryota > Metazoa > Chordata > Chondrichthyes > Carcharhiniformes > Scyliorhinidae > Scyliorhinus > Scyliorhinus canicula. Next base: position 92,443,761 of record NC_052157.1, read on the forward strand.
TTCTTCTCTTCCTTCTCTTCATTTTTTATGGCTGATCTTGCTGTGATCCCACATTCGACTGTTCGAAAGCTATTGGATCAAGCACCGTACCTGTCAATAAACAGTTTAATATCTGTTATGCTGGTGTATCTGTCCTCTCATTCCAATTGTCCCTTAAATGAATGGCCGAGTTGCGTATGGGCCACTATGGGTAAGAATTGAATGGGATTCCTGGGTAAGCCGTGCTGTGCCGTACCCGAGCTTAGCTGACCAAAATGGGGTTCTCAGACAGGGCGGGTCCTCAATGCCGTTTCTCCACTGCCTGGGCAACCTGAAATCAACGGGCAAGAATATATTCATATGGAATTTCAGCATCTATTCCAAGAATAGAGGGGCACCTGAAAAACAAGGGAGGAGCCAAGATGCTCCAACATCTGAAAACAAAAGACAATTCGTGAACTTTGTCGGTTCACCAGAAGATATTTAACTGAAGTTCTCAGAGATATCGGCGGACAAACTATCTTGTATGTGAGGCGGTCACAAGCTTTTCAGCTGAAAAGGGGGTGTCCGATCTCCAATCAAACCCTTAACGTATAAACAAACACACATACGTGCGGGTTCCATCAGAAAGGATATCGCTTCCCTCAAGCGGTTCCAACTTTACGTCATCTGGACACGTCACTTCTCCTCTTTCTCTGTGAACAGGGTTACAAAACAGGGCATGCAATCTGTGCATTATGTGACCAGGGGTCACTCTCGTCGTTATGACAAGTCGCCAAGAATTGTCCCTGTGCCAAAATGTGGGGTCTAAATTTGAAGGGGCATTGTCGGGGTCGTCAGTGTTAGGTGGTGCGTGTGGGTTTGGATATTTAATGTAGGTGACCTCCATGGGGTCACTGGAGTCGGGTTCGTAGTCGGTGAAGTGGTGGCTGTAGGTCGGGGTGCTGTGGCTGTCCTCATTGTCGCAGTCAGTGTCGCTGTCTCTGCTGTGGCAGCTTGTGGGCGTTCCGGGGCGTGGTCTGGAGTCAGTGGGCGGAGTCGAGGGCGAGTCCGATGAGGAACTGGTCTGTGAAGGGGAGGGTGGAAATGTGTCTCTCGTGGGCGGAGCGAGATGTTCTGCAGCGTCCAGTTGGACATGGTGTGTGTGGTTAGACCGTGTTCCAAAAGCCTTAAGTTGGTTACTATGAAACCACGCAATCTTACCGTTGGGGTATTTTATTCTGTAAATGGAGGGGCTTATTTTGTCCGAAATTGAATGTGGGCCGGAAAATTTAGGAGCCAAAAACGTGCTGGGGTTGTAAACAGGTAACATAACCTGTTGTCCAACCTGAAGTTCCGTGGGTATACATTTGTATTAAATCAAGTCGTGCTCTGTTTTCGTCGCTTGCCTAGGGTTACTGCGGCTGCTAACTGTGCAGACCTCACAGTTTCAACTAATTCTTTGACTGCTTTTTCATGTGTGAGGGCCGTCACTTCGGGGCTGGTCATGTCCAGTCCCAAAAGGAATGTTGTCCCTTTCATAGGCCGTCCGGTCATTAGCGCATGTGGGGTGAAACCTGTGGATGATGAAACCGTGTTGCGGATGAACATTAGTGCGAATGGGAGCACTGAATCCCAAGTCGAATTGTTCTCCTGTACCATCTTCCTAAGGGTCGATTTTAGGGTCCGATTCATCCGTTCTACTATCCCGCTTGACTGGGGGTGATGCGCAATGTGGAAATTTAATTTTATGCCGAATATTGTCAGGACGTTCTTCATAACCCATCCTGTGAAGTGAGATCCCTGATCTGACTCTATACTTCTGGGGAGACCACATCTCGTAAAGATGTGGTGGGTCAGGATCTTTGCAGCTGTCTCAGCTGTGTTGGTTTGTGAAGGGAATGCCTCTACCCATTTGATAAAGGCATCTATAACTACCAGAACATATTTATAGCCATTCCTGCAAGGGGGCAATGGTCCTATAAAATCGATCTGGAGGTTTGTCCAGGAGCCATTAACTGGGCGAGTGTGGCTGAGTTGTGCCTTCTTTGAGTACCTCTCCGGGTTATTTTGTGCACAAATTATACAATTCTTTATGTAGTGTGTCACATCTTGTCGTAAGTTGGGCCATCAACAGAGTTGTCTGAGGTGTCTTGTGGTCGGGTGGATCCCTTGGTGTCCATGACTGTCATGGAATAAGGCAATCATTTGATTCCTATCTTGTTCAGGAACCACATACAGTGTGTCTTTAATGATCACACCCTCATGTGTGGTCAAAGCGTGTCTGAAACTATCATATTGGGCAAAAACTTTCCTTTAAAAATCTCCCTGAGATTTCCGTCATGTTTCTGGGCCTGTATTAAATCCTTGATGTCTGTCTGTGAGACCTGAACTGCACTCACAGGGGCGCTAGCTGGTGCGCTAGCTGGGGATGTCCACAAGTGACCTCGCCTGGAACCTGCTTTTGCCAGTGTGTCGGCTTTTACATTTCCAGCGGTGATGACCTATGGTGACTCCTAACTTTAAATATGCCAAAATTCCTATCCTTTGCCTTTTCTAGGATATGTCGGAGTAATGGGGCTGATGGAAGGGACTTCCCGTCTGCGGAGACAACACCTCGTGTCCTCCACAGGGGTAGAAAATCGGTCAAGCTGTTGCAAACATATAAACTGTCCGAATATATGTCTACCGGGCTGGGAAACGAATCTGGCGGGTCCACTATATATGCAATGGCTGTGAGCTCTGCTGCCTGCCCGCCTAAGTGACCCGGTAATTTTAAAGAAATTTCCTCCAGTGCGCGACCCTGCGCATACTCCACATAGATCCCGCATCCAGTGATGCGTTCTCCATCTAAAACTGTGGATGAACCGTCCACATATATTTTCAGTGGGGCACACGTGTCTGTGTGCTGGGGGCTCTGGCTTGAATTCCCTATCTTTCTGGGGGCCGTCTTTGCGATGAAGGGTCCTGTGTTGTGCCGGGGTGGTACAACCTCACATTCAGGGGGCTATCCTGGATATTGGAGGTTGTCTGCTAAAAATGTGTGTGTTTAACTGTTTTGTCCCGTCCTTGTAACAGTAACGTCCATCTAGCTGCTCTGATCTGGCTCACTGAACCGTCCTTAAGTCGACCATCTAAAGGTAACTGTGTGGGGTTGTGCTCGGTCAAAGTGGTGATGGGATTGAGTCCGCTAATGTATGAAAAGTACTGAACTGCCCAGAAAACTGCTAGGAGGTGCCTCTCGCAGTCTAAAAATCCTTGCTCTACGGGGTCTAAAAGCCGTGAGGCACAAGCCACGGGTCGTAGCTGCTCGTGCCATTCCTGAAGGAGAAAGGCCGAGAGGGTCAGATCTGTGCTGGCTACCTCTATTGCATAGGGGGAGAGTTGGTCTGGGACTTGTAGCGCGGGTGCTGCGCTAAGGGCCTTTTTTTAACTCTTCCACAGCCTCTGTAGGCTGTGGAAGCCATTCCCATTGGACACCTTTCTTAAGCAGCTCTGAGAGTGGGGCTGCCTTTGTCGCGAAACCATCGATATGGTTTCGACAGTACCCACCCAGTCTTAAAAACGACCGGAGGGCTGAAACATTCTGGGGAAGGGGCAATTTGACAATCGATTCAATTCTTTTGAACTCGATCTCGCGTTTGCCGTGCGTGTTGACTGTAACCAAATACATCACTTGGTTCTCTAATATTTGGGCCTCTTTGGGGTTAACTTTACATCCGATTGAGTTCAGAAGTTCCAGGAGCACGGCCAGAAGCGTAATGTGCTCTGCCTTGGTGTCTGTCTGAAGTAATAGGTCGTCCACATACTGTACCAGACATTCGGGTAGGGAAAATTTGACTAATCCATTTGCCAGCTGTCGGTGGAAAATGGAGGGTGAATTGTGGAATCCTTGTGGGAGGCATGTCCACGTATACTGCTGTCCTTTAAATGTGACGGCAAATTTGTACTGGCACGCCTTTGCCAATGAGATTGACCAGAAGCCATTGCTAATATCCAATACCGTGAAATGTTTGGAGTGGAGTCCCTGCTTGAGCATGGTATCGGGACTTGTTGCTGCCGTGGGGGCTACTGCTGGGGTTACTTTGTTGAGTTCCCCATAATCAATGGTGAGACGCCATGATCCTTCGGGCTTTCTCACTAGCCAAATCAAGGAAAACCCAAAAGCTTTCTATAGGTATGTCAGGAATAAAAGAATGACTAGGGTAAGAGTAGGGCCAGTCAAGGACAGTGGTGGGAAGTTGTGTGTGGAGGCTGAGGAGATAAGCGAGATTACTAAATGAATACTTTTCGGCAGTATTCACTCAAGAAAAAGATAATATTGTGGAGGAGAATGCTGAGACCCAGGCGATTAGAATAGATGGCATTGAGGTGCGTAGGGAAGAAGTGTTGGCAATTCTGGACAAGGTGAAAATAGATAAGTCCCCGGGGCCGGATGGGATTTATCCTAGGATTCTCTGGGAAGCCAGGGAAGAGATTGCTGAGCCTTTGGCTTTGATTTTTAGGTCATTATTGGCTACAGGAATAGTGCCAGAGGACTGGAGGATAGCAAATGTGGTCCCTTTGTTCAAGAAGGGGAGTAGAGATAACCCCGGTACCTATAGGCCGGTGAGCCTAACGTCTGTGGTGGGTAAAGTCTTGGAGAGGAGTATAAAATATACGATTTATAATCATCTAAATAGGAATAATATGATTAGGGACAGTCAGCATGATTTTGTGAAGGGTAGGTCATGCCTCACGGTAGCATGGTGGTTAGCATCAATGCTTCACAGCTCCAGGGTCCCAGGTTCGATTCCCGGCTGGGTCACTGTCTGTGTGGAGTCTGCACGTCCTCCCTGTGTGTGCGTGGGTTTCCTCCGGGTGCTCCGGTTTCCTCCCACAGTCCAAAGATGTGCGGGTTAGGTGGATTGGCCATGCTAAATTGCCCGTAGTGTAAGGTTAATGGGGGATTGTTGGGTTACGGGTATACAGGTTACGTGGGTTTAAGTAGGGTGATCATTGCTCGGTACAACATCGAGGGCCGAAGGGCCTGTTCTGTGCTGTACTGTTCTATGTTCTATGTTCTAAACCTTATCGAGTTCTTTGAGAAGGTGACTGAACAGGTAGACGAGGGTAGAGCAGTTGATGTGGTGTATATGGATTTCAGTAAAGCGTTTGATAAGGTTCCCCACGGTCGGCTATTGCAGACAATACGGAGGCTGGGGATTGAGGGTGATTTAGATATGTGGATCAGAAATTGGCTAGTTGAAAGAAGACAGAGAGTGGTAGTTGATGGGAAATGTTCAGAATGGAGTTCAGTTACGAGTGCCGTACCACAAGGATCTGTTCTGGGGCCGTTGCTGTTTGTCATTTTTATAAATGACATAGAGGAGGGCGCAGAAGGATGGGTGAGTAAATTTGCAGACGACACTAAAGTCGGTGGAGTTGTAGACAGTGCGGAAGGATGTTGCAGGTTACAGAGGGACATAGATAAGCTGCAGAGCTGGGCTGAGAGGTGGCAAATGGAGTTTAATGTGAAGAAGTGTGAGGTGATTCACTTTGGAAAGAATAACAGAAATGCGGAATATTTGGCTAATGGTAAAATTCTTGGTAGTGTGGATGAGCAGAGGGATCTCGGTGTCCATGTACATAGATCCCTGAAAGTTGCCACCCAGGTTGATAGGGTTGTGAAGAAGGCCTATGGTGTGTTGGCCTTTATTGGTAGAGGGATTGAGTTCCGGAGCCATGAGGTCATGTTGCAGTTTTACAAAACTCTAGTACGGCCGCATTTGGAGTATTGCGTACAGTTCTGGTCGCCTCATTATAGGAAGGACGTGGAAGCTTTGGAACGGGTGCAGAGGAGATTTACCAGGATGTTGCCTGGAATGGAGGAAAAATCTTATGAGGAAAGGCTGATGGACTTGAGGTTGTTTTCGTTAGAGAGAAGAAGGTTAAGAGGTGACTTAATGGAGGCATACAAAATGATCATAGGGTTAGATAGGGTGGACAGCGAGAGCCTTCTCCCGCGGATGGAGTTGGCTAGCACGAGGGGACATAGCCTTAAATTGAGGGGTAATAGATATAGGACAGAGGTCAGAGGTGGGTTTTTTACGCAAAGAGTGGTGAGGCAGTGGAATGCCCTACCTGCAACAGTAGTGAACACGCCAACATTGAGGGCATTTAAAAATTTATTGGATAAGCATATGGATGATAAGGGCATAGTGTAGGTTAGATGGCCTTTAGATTTTTTCCATGTCGGTGCAACATCGAGGGCCGAAGGGCCTATACTGCGCTGTATCATTCTATGTTCTATGTTCTAAATAGTTGCATTATTGGTCGAGGCCACTGTACTAAGTACCCCTTGCTCCAATAAGCTGTCTATTATCTTTCCAATTTCTCCCTCTGCTTCTAGGGGAAATCGGTACTGTTTCTGTGGTCTAGGATCAGGTACGGTAACTTGAACTTGTCCAGTAATTCTGCCGCAGTCGTGCCGGTGACTGGCAAATGCTGTCCTATGTCGGTTTAAAACTGCCCTAACTTGTCTGTCTGTACTCAGCGTGGTCAGGTCGAAACCATAGTCGCTTACTGCGCTAATCCTATTTGCTTACTCTCCTACTGTGAGAGTTGCGGGTGCTCTGTCCGATTGTGCCATTCTCCAGACACACTGGTTTACTGGATCGAACGACAGGCTATGGGCATTCATAAAATCAATACCCAGTATGTGTTCTGCTGTGCGGGGTAGATTAACTAAAACAACGGGGTGTTTGGTGGAGATGTTCCCTAGCTGAATTGCTACGTGGGCTGTAATGTGTCCCTGCTGCGATTGACCTGTAAATCCGCTGAGTGTAGTTGTGGATGTGGTCGGTCACATGTCTGCCTGTGCTGTGGTGGTGGAATTAATTGTGGTGCGGGACCCTCCTGTGTCCCAAAGTAATTCTGTGGGCTTCCCTCTAACCTTTGCCGTGACTACCGGCCTTCTGGTTTGGTCCCTGAGGTTGTCATAGACCCAAGTGTGGGAGCCCGAACACCGTAAGTCCGTTCCGTCCACATTGGTCTGTCCTGCCTGTATCCCTATTCTATGAATAGGCTTAGGTTTGTTTCTCTTCAGAGTCCCTGTCTGCTGGGCTCTCTGTGATATCTGTGGGGCTTTGCATTCTTTTGCAAAATGTCCTAAATGTCCACAGTTGTAGCATTCCTGCGACTTCTGTGGGGGCTGTTCTTCCCTTCGTTTACCCATGCGGGGTTTTGGTGCGCTCTCACTGCCTGAATATCCGCTGCAGCCTGAGCTTCCTCTGGGGTCTTTACTTTAACTGTGCCCTGGACAGATTTTCCTCAAGCGCGGGACAATCTTTTCAGAACCCATTTCTCATTATGGGCCTCTTCTGAGGGTTAATTACTATTGCAAGCATTCTGTCCTGCATCTGTGGCATGGGAGATTATGGTGCGGGTCCATTTAACCATGTTGTCTCGGTTTAAATGCGCTCGGTCTAATTCGCCAAAAACTGCAGTGAAATGGATCCACAGCCTTCCTGCGAATGCTGTGGGATGCTCTGTCCTCTTTTGCCTACATTTATTTAGGCCTTCGACTGGGTCTCCTCTATTGTACCCTATCGCATCCAAAATAGATGTATGCATCTCATCTAGTGTGCCTCCTCCAACGTTCTGTGGGTCGGTGAGGGCTGCAACTACTGATGGTTCTAAGCTCAAAACTGTGAGCTTAACCTGCTCTCTTTCATCCAGACAGTACATGGTAGCCTGCTGTTTTACCTTAGCGAAAAATTAGTGGGGGTTTGAGGTGGGGAGAAATGGAGTGATTTTCTCACACGCGTCCCTGAGTTCCGTTAGAGTTAAGGGGGTGGTGTAGGTGATGTCGGGTGCGGCGTCTGTGGTTGCCTTTCTTTGGGTGGTGACTGGGTTCATAGGTGCGGGTGCTATCTGATCAGTGGGGGGTTGGGGTGCTTTCCTCTTTTGTTGCGCTGCTGGCACACATGTTCCCTGAAAATAGCGCTGCGCTGTCTCGCTCAGTTCCTGCCAATCTGGGGCATTCTCCTCATCTAACTGTGTTCCAAAGGTGCTTTGGAACCCATTCTGCACTGAAAGCAACAATTGCAGCTCCGCAATCTGCTTCCTGCATTTTGCGTGGTCCACTGTGCTCTGTCTTTGCTCAGTGGTGGCAGCATGGAGTGCTCTTAAAGCTACCTTTAGGTCACAGCATTGCCTCTGCAATGCCTCTCCCTGCTTTTCTGACTCGTCTCGTATAAGGACTGCACGATGCACATCTTGATAGGCTTTTTCATATTAGATCTGGGAACTGCTCAGATGGGCTAGACACGACTGATGTGCCCTCTTGGCATCATCCACCTCTCTACCCTTCTCTGCCAGCTTTCCTCTGAGCTCGAGGTTTTCCCTTTCGATGTTTCTGACATCCACTCTACTCATTCTGTTTCGTTCCTCTAAATCTGCTTGGAGCGTCTGAACGACCTCCTCAGTGCCTCGCAATTGTGCCAAACAGGACACGATTGCCATCGGCTTGCGTGCTTTACTAAGATTTTTCTTATGAATTTGAGAGAGGTTCTCCCACCAAGTATGTCCTATACTCCCGTGACCTGTCTCCCCATTCATACTAAACTCATTCCAAAGGGGCCATCCTTTCCCTTTTAGATACTTACGGAGTTCCAGCTCCCACACGGGACACTGGCCTACTCTGCTACTGCTGGTCGTAGCGACAAAGAACTGCTCTGGATTCATGAGGCGTTCCATTGCCTGCATGGCCATTTCCTCTTTCTGTCTTAATTTTGAACAGGGGATGTTCTGGTAATGTTTTAATAGACGGGTAAGGCTTTCACTATTTTCCATTTAACAACTCCCGACAGTTTGTCGCAACAAAAATCTCTCAGGTTAACCTTACAACCCTGTTAGTTACGAATGCACAAAACACACTTCCGAATTCTCGTCATTGATTTGAACTCCTTGAACACTTGTGATATTTCCCAATGCTTAATGCTTCTGCAAGCTGTTTGCTTTTGACCATGTCCGTTTTCCCTGAACTCTTTGCAGTCTTCCATTTTGTATTCACTGGTGTCCATCTTAGATAGCTACACTGATTGTATTTCTGTGGGTCGTCCATAGCGATAAACATTTTTAAGTAACTACTCCAGAATCTTCTTAGCTGTAAAATTGTGTACACGAAAGTCTTCTGTAAACCAAGGACGCACATCCATTATAGTCTAAAGATATTGATCCCCACTCTTCATTTTAGGAAATAGCCATACACAATCAATGATGACCCTTGTAAAAGGTTCCACAAATGCTGCAATGGGGATTAAGTGCGCAGATTTTATCAGTACTTCAGTTTTCTTTATCACTTGACATGTGTGACATGTTCGACAAAAGTTAACTGCATCTTTATGTAGTCAAGGCCAGGCATTGTCCAACTCTGGGGTGCCACGGGTCCGCGCATCGCGGGCGTGTGTTGGGAGGGTCGTGAAGCCATTCGTCGCGGCACTGCCGATCTCACAAATCTGCCTGAAACAGCCACAGCAGTCGGCTGTTAATAACACCGGCAGTAAACAGCTTTAAAAACGGCAGCGACCCTGGAAAAACAATGCAGCCGCACGGCGCATGTGTGACACTTATTCGGTGCGCATGTGCGCCGATAATCAGGCATGCATGCGCATTGCGGCCTTTTTTTAAAACGGGCGCAGCTTTTTGTTTTACATGTTGGGGGAGGTGTCATTTATTTTATTCATTTATTTTATCCATTTAATTTTTAATTTTGATAAGGTCGGTCGGGTTTTATTTCAAAAACTTTTACAGGACAAAATGCAGAACTTTGGTCAGACGGAGACTCCAGAATTTCTGAGAACGGAACGCTTCGCCTTAATCCAACAGCTTCCTTTGGAGGAGCTTGTACGAGGGCCAAATGGACACAAAACCATTTGCTCCATTTCTGTCAGCAGCAAATTTTTTCAGAGAAAATCGTGGGTGGCAAAGGTTAGCCGGCGTGTATTCCTGGACAAGCTAGTTTCACGATTACTCATACTATCACTTCACCACTCTTCATGTGGCTCTCTAACCTCACCTTATATACTGAAATCTACTCTTCGCATCCTGAATTCCACACATTACCACCATTCCTGGAATTTTTTCTACCAAATTAAATAACTCGCTGCCTCTTACCATCGACGATTCACTCGCTCTTAAAATTTTGACTAATTTACCTACACCTCCTCGTTCACATGAGTAATCTTTACCTATACAAGGGAATTTTTGAAAGATACCCGACACCATCTTATCAATCACCGCTTGTTCTGACTGTACGGTCTTTTGCTCACATTCTGTTTTATTCAGCTTTCCTTTACCACTTGAACAAACCGCACTGGCTTTTCTTCATTTACCACGTCAGTCTTTCCAATGCGTTTCTTAAATCCCCAACACTGTGACTAGACATGATCGAGTATAATACAGGAAAACGATCTAAAGCTTTTCAATTCTCTTGCACCCTCCATTCCCCTTTCATGTGAACTAGACTATCCTTATTATCTTCCCCAGATCCCCTTTACATTTTTGATTGTTTCTACTTTCCCCATTTTTTATTCCCCGCAGGCGGAAGCTGGTGTCGGAAACCAAACTTTGAATGTTGAAATAATACGCAATCATCCGCCATTTCTGCTACTAGTATTTGAAATTTAACCCTCCGCTCATCCACATGAGGAATGTGGCCTGGCGGGGTGGATATCCCGCCGCATGTAAATTTGACAAGGTTATTTCCTTACATTTTCAAACCTTTGTCTGTAGGTTTGAGGCACCAGTTCATTTGCACCGAAGATTGATTTGTCACCTGCTCACACGCCCCATATACCTCCTCTGATAATGATGCAAACACTTCACTAGCTCTACCTACCAACTTGATTGAATCAATAATTCCCACATGTGATGTGACCATTTCCTTAATTTAGCCAACTTCTCAAGTAAAATGAAAACATGCTTCTACATGTTTCTCATTAAACCTTGGCAATGCTTGGACATATTCAGATAGGTACCCACCAAGCCTCGGACTACATATCTTTGCTCACTATCCCCATCCCTATCCTCAGACTGTACGTCTCTCTTTATCTCCGACAATTTTAAAAGTAGCTCACTTGTTATGGACAGTTTCTGACGTTCAAAATATCTCAATTTTTCCCTCTTCTGTATACCCTTTTCGCTTGCATTTTGCCCTCCTCAGCATTTTCGTTCCTTTTTCCCTTTCCTCTCTCTCCTTTCCATTTTCCCTGTTATGTACATCCCTTTGTCTCGCTTATTGTACTCCTAGGGCTACACGTTCTTTTTTATCTCATTTCGAATTCAAACTGCTTTAATTCTTTTTCATTTTCAGCTACTTTCATTTTTTTTCATGTTCAAATTGCATGATCTGTAATTGAATTTTTGCTATTTCCAATTATTCTGACTGCGTCTCGGGTAGTTTTAAATGCTCAACTACGGCCACACATACCTCATATTTTCGTATTTTTTCAGACAATGTTAACTGCAATGTTTTTGCCAAACATAAATGCTTTTTTTACTCTCCTTTTGTAAAGTATTGCGCGTAACCTTCACCACGCCAAACCACACCTGAGCCGCTGAAAGAGTCATTGTGGACAACTCACTCCCTATTTAAACTTGAATACAACACGTGAGAAGCAAACACAAATATCCCCTCACGATCTAGAAGTTCACAAAGCCATCACAATCACGAAATATACACTTTTATCCCAAGAGCCCCAATTCAGTTGTGAAACTCCAAAGTAGATTACGGAGTTCAACAGACATATATCGTTTTATGTTGAATTTGCCTAGTATTAGCGTGAGAGGCTACTCTTAATGTGTTGTTAAACAGTCTTCCAAAACACTTTAATCGAAATCAGCTTCATTCCAAGAACTCATTTAACATTTATATTTAACCAAACAGTAATAATTTGTAAAAGTTACAAACATAAAAGCCCCTCATAGCTACAGTAATCTATGTATAAACTTCAATGAATTCCCAGCTACCTATTCTAATTCAAAAACAAAACCCCATGAACCAAAACTCTTTTCAAGGGGGGAGAACCCGTACCCTGCATTGTCACTTGATAAGACTGTACTTTCTTGATATTCTGACAACCGTATCAACAGCAGGTTACAGCTCTTCCTGAAATCAAACAATATATTTTCAGTTACCAAAAGAGCAGGTAGTTATAATCAATGGGTATTTTTTCTTCGAACAACTCTTTAAAATTAAAATATAGTGACAGGCCAAAACACTTCTCTGTCTGAGTCCACAGCAGCTAAATGTGAAAGCAAAAGTAAAACTCACATGCCACAGCCCAGTTCCACCCGTACAATAGCGTCACTGAAGCCATGTGATGATACAAAAACCTTTCTGAAAGGGGCACGACCATGACATGACCACATGGTACCTTGTGAAAGGCTTCACTGAAGTCCACGTATGCAATATCTATTGCGTTTCTCTCGTCTTTTTCACTTCCTGGAAAAACGCTGTCGAATTGATGAGGCACGATCTCCCCTTCACTAAACTATGCTGTCCATCACTAATAAGTCCATGTATTTTCAAATGTGTGTAATTCCTATCTCTAAGAATCTTTTCCAATAATTTTCATACCACTGGCGTCAGGCTCACGCCCTCTAATTTCCTGGATAACCCTTCCTGCCCTTTTTAAACAACGGAACAGCATTTCCTACTGTCCAGTCCTGTGGAACTTCACCTCTAGGGAATGAGGATACAAAGATTACTGTCTTGACACCATCAATTTCCTCACTTGCCTTCCTCGGTATTCTGGGGTAGATCCAATCAGGCCCAGGGGACATACCTAGTTTAATGTTTTTTAATATGCCCAACATCTATTCTATATTAATATGACAATGACTCAGAATATCGGCACTCTACCCTATACTCCTCATCCACTTATGCATTCTCTTAGGCGAATACCGAGGCTAATGTATTCATTTAGTATCTGCACATTTCCTCTGGTTCCACTCCAATATCCCTGATTCGACCAGCCGTTCTCTGGCTAACCTGTTGCTGTTTAGATATCTGTGCAACTCCTCAGGATTTCCCTTAATTCTGTTTGCCAACGGCATTTCATGACCCCGTTTAGCCTCCATAACTCGTACCTCGACATTCCTCATCTGTTCTTTATATTCTTCATGGTCGTCATATGCCCGAAGCCTTTAGGCCTTAGGAAAGCTTCTATTTTCTTTTTGACAAGGTTGATAATATTCCTCGTTATCCAGGGTACCTTTTACTTGCCACTCCTATCGTTCGTCCTCTCAGGTACACACCGGTCCAGGATTCTACTCAACTGATATTTGCAATCCTCACACTTGCTGGATGTTGATTTTCCGTCAAACACCCCTCGCCCAGTCATAACTCTCCATATCCTGCCTAATGCTATTGTAATTAGCCTTCCCTCTTTCTTCCACGTTCACCTCTGGACCACTTTTGTTCGTCTCCATAAGCAGACTAAGACTTACAGATTTATGGTCATCTTCCACTGAAACGTCGCTCGCATAGCCGGTCTCATTCCCCAGCACGAGGGCCAATAAGTCCCCTTAGCGAGTTGGGCTCATTCCAAATTGTTTCAGGAAACATTCCTGAACGCTCCATCCAAATTATGTTCCATCAATACCTCCAGAAATAAATGTGTCCCAGTTAATATAGGGAAAAATATCACCCACCACAACAACTCAATTGTTTGTGCATCTGTATGTATATCTGCTCCTCTATCTTCGGTTGGCTGTTAGGAGGCCTGTAGTAACACCCCAATATTCTGACAGCTCCATTCCTCTTTCTGATGTCCACCCATATTCCAATACAGTTCGATTGTTGTCATGATTGAGAACTTCATGCGTGGATCGTGGTGCAGCCGCACATCTATTGGGATCTCCGCTTCCAACTGTATGCAACGTCTTCGATTTGGAATTAAAAGCTGGACTGCCGAATAAGAAAACTCCAAGGCTGATTCTTCGATGTCATTGCGACATCATTGAAGTGTTTTTGCTCGATGAACATTCATTTCGTAATTTATATCGCTTAATCTCCCAACATTATTCTGCACGAATGCACACTTAACAAGCGGTTGAAGACGAACTGTGACACCCGTGTCCACAATTGTATTTCAGTTGCTTAATCTCATCGCATTTTGTCGATGGTTACTATTTAAAATAACGTTTTATCCGAAATTAAACAATATTGTTAATTGCAAACTTTCTGACCATTCTGTGCAAGTATCATGGAAGAAACTTGCAAAAAGATCGTTAAGTCTGGATGCAGAGACTGCTAAATTAAGATGGGTAGAAGTGACTTAATGTATAACGGGTTTACCATAAACAAACGGGTTTTCAGTTGCAGATGCCATCATAAGCTACGGCGACATATTCCAGGTAAATTCAGGAGCCAGTTCCGTGTATTCACCAACACCGATCCCCCAACACCAACCCCCACAGTCACGAACGCACCCCGCCAAGGCCGACAGTCATAATCACTCCGAGAGGCTGGAATGGAACTGAACAGGAATTCTGGCGTAAAATTCTGGCAGAGTCTCGGGTGGGCAGAACGGTGGCGCCATAGCAGTTCTTGAACTAACAACTCATCACCCCACGACATGTGTGTTTTAACCCAATGTTTATGCGCTGAGCATCTTTCAGATATTGTGTTGTTTCACAGATGATGAATATTTTATGATTTCTTCTGTTAGCAGAGACAATACGTGAGCAACAGGAAGGTCTGTTTCAGTGTTTTACGAATTTATCTTCTTGAAGCCTATGAGGAACATTAAGTTTCATTTCTGCAAATCCGTGGTTTAAATTGTGAAATCTAAAGTAACATTTCGAAATGTGCAAATAAAACAAAACTCCGTGGAGCACCAGGAAATCGAGATGACACTTATGGAATGCAACATGGAAAAGTCGAATAGATTTGGCAGATGCACGTTGACACAGAGAACCTGTGATAAAATGTTTTTTTATTCTACAAAGTATTGTAGAAGGCAGTATCTGATCAATTAATACATAATAGGAATGTACTGGTGCAGAGGATAATATGGGCGTACCTGCACATATTTTCATAGGATCAGAACAGTTGTCATTATTGGTCGTAAAATGTGTCATGATGAGCTTCATCAATAAGAGTCAATGATTCCCACTTCAGGGGAGTTATGTTCACCCTTCAGAAATAGGTTATTGCATCCTACTATAATAACCATACCTTTGGTATAATGTCAAGCCCAGAGGGGAGCAGCTGTAATGCCGTGAGACAGGAGACCGATTTGGTTCCTTTGAAGCAATCAGGTGGTACCGTACTTTGAAAATTGTGTTCCGCAATTCAAAAATACTTTGTTTAACTACTCCGCGTATGCGCACTGTGGAAACTGGTCATAATATAGTTGACTTCTTCATTCAGTTTGGAAGTAACCGCACTGAACTGAAACCAAAACTATGCAATTCACTTGCATAACTTTGATGAGAAAATGTCCTACGTTTTATCTGAAAAGCAGACGAACATTTATGAGTAAACATCAACATTGGGAGATATTGAAATAAAAAATTCAAAATATATAAGAACAATGTATTCCATACAAAAACAAAACACAAACTAGTTGTTGGAGTCCATCATAATGCATCAAAGCATCTAAGCCTAATGGTTTGGAATGTCTTGAAAATCAGAAACATTAATTCGGAGCGAAAGAAAATTGAAAATTAAATTAAACTAGCCCGATCTGTAACAACAAAAAGGTTTAAACTTTCCTTTCCGTATTCGTTGTCCATCCATGGGGGCATTCAAGACTCAATCACATTGTTGTGGAGTCACATATAGACCAGGTAAGGATGGCTGAATTATTTCCCAATATTGCAGTCGTGAACAGAATAGGTGTTTACAACAATCGACTGTGACTTCATTGTCGTCATGGTAATTCCAGATTTTTATTCAATTCAAATTCCAGGATTTGCTCTGGTGGGATTCGAGCACGTATCCCCAGAGCTTTACCGGGGTCTCTAGATTAGTTGTTCAGTGACGTTCCACTACGCCACTGCTACTCATGTGAGTAAATCATAAATAGATAGGAACGGGTCATTTAAAAGTTTAAGTCTGTAAATAGAAGACATTTAAGCATATTTGCGTTCAACGTTTGCTGTTCGAATTATCGACTAGAAATAGTTCGCAACTAATGGTTTAACATTAAGGAAATTAATATAGTTAATTGGTGCAAGCAGATTAAAGTTCCAAGACTTCCCGATGACTTGTGGACATTACAAGGTACCTAAAATCGTTTGTGACAGAGATGCTGGTGCTCTGGTTGATAATTCCCCAAATTCCTCAAAGGCTAAAATTATCCCCGCTATTCCGGGTTCCAAATGTAATTCCGCTTTGAAAAGAATGAAGTAGAAGGGAAATTGTAATTTTCAGATCCTCAAATCATCAGTCTGGGAGATTCTGAAATTGCATCTCACTGGATAATTGAAATTGCACTATGAAAAAAATCTGGGTATGGCAAAATAATGTTAATACCCTCTGAAGAAAGGTGAATGGACATTGGCTAATATAGCGTTTCGAATACAAACATTTGGGAAAATGAAGTCAATGTGAGCGGCGATGGACCGTTACTATTATTGGAAAATTAATTCAGAGTCCCACGGAAATGTCCTCGCCTCAAAGCCTGATATTCCGTCACGAAATCTGGTGAAGTTTGAATTACATAATACGTTGAAATTGAAATATAGCAAGACTATAAAGAAGCCGTTTTTAAGCACTTTAAAAAAATACGATGCAATCCCAGGAAGGACATTTTGCACCCATAGTTCTTCGAGCCCCACAATGTACTGCAACGCACAGTGATGTTGTGGACGATAAAAACCCATTGAAGTGAACTGAAAATCTGCAAAACAGTTACACTTTCTGTTATTTAGAATTGTGCAACCAATATTCCCTGGCAGCCAATAACTAACAAGAAAAAAAATCTTGCGACAGACACATTGACAAAAGGATTGACCTCTGAAACTCCCCGGCTTAAATGAAATCTATAAGGTATGGTTACGGACCCCAGTCGAAGTAGCAAATTGGATTTCGTTACCCTGTCCATTGAAATGTGCCTACTTTTATATATTACATTTTGTATCCTCATCGACTTTTTGACCAAACACACACAGCCGAACAGAACCTTTGCCCAACGACCAAACGTTTGAAATGCAAGGGTGATCGCCTTACACACCCTGCACATATTCTATCCTGCAATAAACTCCGTCCCCCATTTTGCATTGTTCGAAGTTTCACAGACAATTAAATGTATGCTAACTAATGTTGCATAGAGCTGCTGAAATCAAATATTTTTAGAGTCACAAAATTGCTATAGAACATAAGCAAATCAATAACCCCACTGTGTGTGCAGTGGTTCATAGACTGAGCCGTTCAGCTCGTGCCTTTCTTAAGACATACTCCTTGCAACACTGATATAATCTTCTTCCATATAACAGCGTGATTTCCTTTCAATTTATTCAAATCCACGTGCCTTCACCAAGCCCTAAGCCAGTGCATCAAACCCCTTATCTATTCGCTGCTTGAGAACACGTCATCATCGGTTGCTTTTGCTACATTTGCTACATTTTTGAAATTTGTTCTCCCCCACCTCGATTCATTCATTTTGAATGTTTGTCTCTCTATGTACTCGGTGCATACCACTCAGGAGCTTCAATGCGTCCTTCAAATTCTTCGAATACGCATCTCCTCCATTGCGAGTATCTCAAATCTGACTTGGCAGTTGGACTCCCAATCTCTCTTACTAGACAGGGCCTGTGATATTTTGCCCAACTTGCACAAATGCGTGCAAACTTTCGCTGTACATTCAAGTGTTTAACCCAGAAGAGGAAACACTAGACCAGTTGTGGTCGAACGAGTGACACCGTTAGGAATGTGTAGGATGCTTAATGCTTTAGTAACAGCTCTCCCACCCTTTACCACCACCGGCAGTGGGATACATCCCAAAATGTGTCTGCTCCTACACTCAATTTGTAATTGTACTCATTAATTTATGCTCTCTCGCCATGTTCTTCCTATGAAGATTAAATATCTAATTGAACTTCAACTAGAACACTTCCACTGAATCTAACTATTGACTTGTCAGATTCAATTTAGACGGTATTGTCCCCGCAGTTAATAATGCTTCCAAGATTTTCATCATGCCGGAATGTTAGAATTACGCATATACGCCCAGGCCAAACAGATTAACACATACCAGGAAGAGCAACGCTGTGATGACTTAATAATGGGGAACCACAGGATAAGCTTGCTTCCAGCCAGAAATAAAACATCTGTTCATCATTACCTGTTCCCGTTATCTGTTAGCTGTTACTGAGCAAATGTCGTTTCCAGGTTGCTACAAATCAGTTTATCAAATGATTTATTCGTTTCATCACCTGTCCTTTTTATATCTTGACTTGGGAAAATTTTTCTTTAGTTCGTGGGCACATGGCCAAAATATTTCTGCATGCCTTTAACTGTGAGGGGGCATGTACAGTGGACCTGAATCCACAGAGAAGTCAACCATGACCTCCTGAAATTTCGAGCAGGATCGAGGGCACGATGACCTACTCCTGCTCCTCGTTCTATGTTTTTCCGCTGTTATGAAGTATGAAATGAAAATCGCTGATTGTCACAAGTAGGCTTCAGTGAAGTTACTGTGAAAAGCTCCTAATCGCCACATTCCGGCGTTTGTTCGAGGAGGCTGGTACGGGAATTGAACCGTGCTGCTGGCCTGTCCTTGTCTGATTTCAAAACCAGCGATGTATCTGTGTGCTAAACAAGCCCCTACGGTATGTAATCTTCCTCCAGGCTGAAATCCAATGTCCCAAACGAATAGAACATATCGTTTTTTTAACTAGATATTTACTGCTATTACACATGTCTAAGAGGCAAAGATTCCCATTTTCGTTAGGTATTAGCTGGCACAAATATTTTCAGGTCGGTAATTTTCATGTGTGGTTATTTTGTAATTTATTCTCTAGACATTTCATATTCAGCCTAATTCTACTTTGCAGTATCTATCGGAAATCCGACATTAGTGTAAAATCCAGGCAGTTATTTAATGAAGAAAAATCTCCCGTGTGCTTTCTTAAAGATCTTAATACTTGTCCTGTCACATTTGCAATTCCTCAGAAGTCACTGTCTCTTTCCTTAATACTCAGACGATTTAATTTATGTTGCGACCCGTTTGAATTCTGCAAAAGCATTGTTTCATTTTTGCTTGGTTTACAATTTATTTCCAGAGTTCCATCTCTCAGTACAATACTTTCCTGCAACATGCAATTATTATCATCTTCATCAACCAGCTGGGTACTTACATGGTCACTGATTTATCCAGCGTTTTTCCCATTCGAACATCCATGAATACTTATACGTAGCCCTTGCATCAATTTACAAGCGAAATTCAAAGCTTCCTTTGATTTCATCAAACCTTACAATCTCCACAAGCTGTGACCAAGTTATGAGAAACCTTTCTTAAACCAAGACCATCGACATAAAATACACTCCGCTTCCGGAGAAGGCATCCAAATAAATAAAAAAAGACAATACAAGCATGCAAAAATCGTTTTGGTCACGCCGTGGTATTGCAAATATATTTTGAAAATAAATTTAGAGTACGCAATTATTTTTTTTCCAATTAAAGATCAATTTAGTGTGGCCAATATGTGGCCTACCTTGCACATTTACGTGCTGTGGTGGCGAAACCCACGCAAACACGGTGAGAATGTGCAAACCCCACACGGACAGTGACCCAGAGCCGGGATCAAACCAAGGACCTCAGCGTCGTGAGGGTGAAGGGCCAATCCACTGCGCCACCGTGCTGCCCCGTATTGCAAATGTAATACTGTCTGAGAGTCAGTACGTTTACAAGATTTGTTTTCATAAGGATTGGTCTCACTACAGTAACTATTTGCTCACTTTCAAAATACTAATATATAGCCAGCTTCTCCTCCACTCCTGGAGGTCACCGATAGCTAGGTTCGAAGGCTAAATCCTCCGATCTAACTTCTTCCTAAAAAAAAACAATACCCAATGGTCGCCTACTGCAGAGTTCTTCAAAGTCGGGGGCGCGACCCGCGGGTGGGTCGCAGCCGGGTGTCGGGAGGGTCGTGGGGCGGTTGTGCACGGCGCTCCCGATCACGCAAATCCCGTCACAGTTGCCGGTTTTTCATAAAAAGAGACCGCGAACATGTGGGGGAAAATATACGGCCGCATCGCGCATGCGCGCACGATGATTGCACGTGCATTCGCAGTGCGGCCGCTATTTTTTTAAACGGTTGCAGCTTTATTTATTCATTTATTTTATTCATTTAATTTTTTTAAATTCATTTTATTAATTTTACTTTTTGTACAAGGTTGGGGCGGGTTTTATTTTTTTTTCATTTATTTTACTCGTTTTATTTTTTTTACAGGTGGGGGGTTGTTATTTCATGAAAGTTTACAGGAAAACAAATCAGAACTTCGGACAGATGGAGACCCCATACTTTCTGACACCGGAAGGCTTCACATTCATCCAACAGTTTCCATTGGAGGAGCGTGTACGAGGGCCAAAGGGATCCAAAACCATTTCCTCCATTTCTGTCAGGAGCAAACAAGGTAATAGAAAATGGTGGGTTGCGAAGGTAGGCCAGCATGGGTTGCGAAGGTCGGCCGGGTTGAGTCCTGAAGGTTGGCCGATTGGTAAAATGGGTCCCGGAAACAAGGTTTGAAGCACACTGGCCTACTGCCCTCTTCCGAATATCGGTTGGCTAATAAATGTATTTTTTTCATTTGGTCCATATCCATTTCCACTTTCATTTTTAAATCAGAAAAAAAGCAGAGATAAAGTCGCTTGGCCGAACTGTGCACACGTCAATCATCTCAGACGTAGTTTCCGGTTCTTCTTCTGAAAAAATCATGCTATTTCCTTCCTTAGCTTCTCCATAATTATTCATTTGTACCAGATTTAGAATGTACCTTTGACTTTCGATTCATTTTATGTTCCTTCATTTGTTGATTCCCATTATCTACTGTAATTTGTTTTTTCTTCTCAACCCTCTGTATTCACGCAGACATCTGCAGTTTTTCCAATTTTCAAACCTCAATATCTGCCAAAAGAGTGGTTCATTTTCTATCTTCTCTTCTGCAAACCTGGTTGTACTCAATGGCTCTATGCTTATCAGACCGATTTGTTTCCTAGGACGGAAAATTCATTCCCGAATTGATCAATATACTCTACTTCTATGCTTATCAACTTTGTTTTCGGGGACCCATTTTTACCAACCAGCCAACCTTCAGAACCCATGCCAGTTGACGTTATAACCCACACCGTCTGATATTCGTGAATCACGCCAGCCGACATTCGCGATTCACCATCTTCTCTTACTTTTAATGCGAGAGGTGAGCCTGCTTGGTCCGCAAAATCTCACTCCAATCATGTTCATAGGAGGAGAGGGCTATGCATATATCGTGTTCAGGCTTCAGCCTGTTCCTTAGTACTGTCGTAACCTTTCTGAGGACCGAAAATACATCCTCGCACATCTAGGTCATTGTGATGGACAAGAGCAACAAAATGGACTTTTTCTCTGCTCCAGATGCACCTCCGAGTCACTGCTCCAGAATGATCGCAGTTGTATTGACTTGCGCCGTGCTTGAAATGTGCTGACAGCAATGAGGCGCTGAAGTTCAATAAGCTTCATTTGGAGTCGGACTTGCCACTTCATTTACAGTTTCCTTTCTAATGCTGTTTTCCTTGACGTTTGAAACAGTCGAGGGAGCATGTAGTAATGTTGGCTTTGCGCTTGCAATTGCCGAACATCCAATGACTTTTGGAAAGCTGTGAAGGTTTCAGTGCGCCGAAAGTAATCATCATCCTTCCCTTGCAATTTGAGGTTCAGTTCATTTCGAATTGAAAGGATGTCTGCAAGGTAAGACATAATAAGACATTCAAGTTTCATCAGCAAACGAGGACGTGAGAGGACAATGTCTGAACGAGAAAAGCGTTGATTTTGTACCTCGGTTCGTAAACTCTGAATATCTAACATGTTGACTAATAATTACAGCGGATGAAGTCCACCGTCTTTGGGATTAACTGGTCACTGTTTCTAATCAATGACTTAATGTAAACTAAATGGTCAGCAACAGAAATACATCCACACTTCAGTACACAGAGGGCGAGTACGTGATGAGTTCCCATGGCTTTCATTATATAACCTTGTCAAACGTCCAGTTCTGTCCATGATTAAACCCAGAGGAAGATGTACTCTCTCCACATTATTTGAGCCATGTTTAGGGATGCAAATCAGATCGAGTTCATAGCCTTGTTCATCATTGATGATCACCATGCAGTCACCACCGCCATGCCTCGATCGCACTTTCATCAGGCGTTCAGGTCCCGGCCTGCATGCGCACTGAGGAGCGGGAATGCATGTGCGCCCGCATTTAGTTAACTGGTCACGGCAGCCATTTTTAAATACTATCGCAGACGACATTGTTAAATGCCCGCTGCTGCGGTTGTTGCACGTGTATTCCCGCGATCGGGAACGTCACAATGGCTGGCTTGACGACCCTCTCGACACCCGTTTGCGAACCACGCGCGGGCCGCGACCCCCACTTCCAAAACCCCTGATTCACTTGACAGTTCCTGCCGAAGCTTTCAGTGTACATTAAAAACACCCAATGTCCGCTTACCAAAATTTGCTTCTCCTTAAAGGTAACATAAATTCCAGCTACATATGTGCACTATCTTCATAAATCCGCTCATTAAATGAGTATTCACCATCGAATAACTGCTCCACAATGAATGCCTGTTGACATTCCGGAGCTTAATTCGATTAAAACAAAAACGTCGTCGAGAACCGCATCACTCTCTGCGCTTGTTATGAAAGAGCCTAAAATGTTACGCTGAATGCGTTTTATTTTAATGTTAATTCTATAGGAGTTGACTTCGATGCAGCTGAGATGCCCACTCTTGGTTTCATATTGCTTATACATTTCTCAAACTTGTGGCAAGCTGTTAGCTGTTCTCTCGCGACCTGAAGATTCGGACGATATATAAACTCCCAGGTCTGTCCGTTTTATTTTTGCTTCATAATTGCTACCCATAACACGAACTATCTTGAACGATGGTTTATCATTTAATCCCTAATCTTGTTGAACGTCGGAACTTTGTTCCAATTGTTCATTTAATATGTATTGCTTGTTTCATCAATTATTGTTGTTACTTTATTGGCAAACATATCCAAAATAGTGATTTTGCACTCGTGCTCATTGTCCACTTATATTTCCATAATAACGGCGTGCTGATAGCCCACTTGCCAACCTGTGCTTTCAACTCCTCGACCTTATTCCCCAGACGTCTTCTCATAAAGCCTATGGTATACTAATGCTCCGGTTTTGATTTTCAACTTTCCCCCTCGCTCTCCCGACACAAGTAATGTTTCCCGTCCAGCTGCCGAGATAGTTTTAACCTCCCAAAGACACTCAACAAAATTACCAGGGAAAATATCTGTGCAGGACTGCAGAAGACCGTTTCCGTCAAAATATGTGATGACACTACAACAGCCTGGGAATCTGTTGCCACTTAGAAAATTCGGTTAATTTTTAATTATAAAGGAGAGCTATCTGCAGTGCAGACATTGTTTGCACTGAGTGCTGAATTTGGGTGAATTTGAGTGCGAGAGTGAGAATTGGTGACTGTGGTGTATTAAGGGTTAATTTTTATCTAAAGTCAAGACTTTCTTTTATTTAGTTAATTAACTTCAAAGTTGTTGTTTGGTTGAGAAGAAGGTGACGTTTCAATCAGCTTCAAACAAAGGTTCTACTCGTAGCTACTATCAGCTTGTTAATTAGTTAATTTGATTAAGTCAGCTTTCAGACACTAGTCACAGTGCAAAGGTGACGCAGCTACAGTGCAGGCTTTGTTTGCACTGAGTGCTGAATATGGCTGCATTTGAGTGTTATAATGATTGTTTGCTGACTGAGGGAGTTAGGCGAGTAGGGCATAAGGTGGTCATTTCATTTAATTTCCTACATTTCCTCAAAGAGCGTGAAGGTAGCTGGGAGTTTACAGAGAATGCAGCTGACTGGGAGCAGAGTCGGATGACGGAGTTCCAGTTGGTCCACAGGGCAGCTATATTCTATAAGGTAAAAGGGGATGTAGGCTAGGGCCCTTGCATCTCCTCCTGTACGATACAGGTGGTGAGGGATACCACCACTGTCCCCGCTCACTATGCCTGCGGGAACTGCACCGAGCTCCGACTCCTAGCAGACCGTGTTTGTGACCTGTAGCTGGAGTTGACTGAACATAGTATCATCCGGGAGGCAGAGGTGGTAATAGAGAAGAGTTACAGGGAGATAGCCACACCCAGGATACAGGACAGTAGTAGCTGTATTACAGTCAGAGGAGGGAAAACGAACGTGCAGACAATGCAGGGACCCCACGTGGCTGTTCCCGTTCAAAACAAGAATACCTTTTTGGATGCTGTTGGGGGGAATGACCCCCAGGGGCAAGGCCAGATCGGTCAGGTCTCTGGCGCTGAGTATGACTCTGTGGCTCAGAACGAAAGGGGGGAGAATAGAAAAGCAATCGTGATAGGGGACCCACTGGTTTGAGGAATAGATAGGAGATTCTTTGGTCTCCTTAAGCAATTCTTGGCTCCCGGGTGCCAGGGCCATGGATGTCTCGGATCGTGACTAAGAATTCTGAAGGGGGAGGGTGAGCAACCAAAAGTAGTCTTGCACGTAGGCGTCAATAACATAGCTAAGGGATGAGGATCTAAAACGTGATTTTTGGGAATTAGGTCGGTAGCTAATGAGCAGGACAAGCAGAGTGGTGATCTCAGGATCGCTGCCAGTGCCACATACAAGTGACAGCGAGTGCAGCTGAAGGTGTGGCGACAGGGCTGGTGCAGGAAGGAAGGCTTTAGATATGTGGATCATTTGGATATCTTCTGGGAAAGTTGGGACCCGTACATGAAGAACGTACAGCAACTAAACTGGAGGGGCGCCAACTCTCTGGGTGGGATGTTTGCTGGAGTTCTTCAGGAGGGATTAAAGGGATTATACTTGTTTGGAGGGGGTGGGGACTAGAGCTATGGATCAGAGAATAGGGTAGTTGTTGAACAGCAGACATGCTATGCAGCATGTCTCTGAGGAAAGCTAGACAGTTCATAGACGAAAATTGCACTCATATTAATGGATTAAAGTGTGTCTGTTTCATTGCAAGGAGTGTAAGCAATCAGGGAGACAAAATTAGTGCATGGATCAGTATGAGGAACTACAATGTTGTGGTCATGATGGCGACGTGGATTTCAAAGGGGAAGGAATGGTTGTCAGATGTTCAGAGGTTTAGATGTTATCAGAAGAATAGCGAGGGAAGGAAAAGTGGAGGGGGAGTGGCACTGTTAATCAGGGAGTGCACCACAGCTGCAGAAAGGAGGTAGTTGAGGAGGGTTTGTCTACTGAGTCAGTATGGGTGCAAGTCAGAAAGAAGAACGTTGCAATCACTTTATTGC
Source organism: Scyliorhinus canicula (assembly GCF_902713615.1). NCBI lineage: Eukaryota > Metazoa > Chordata > Chondrichthyes > Carcharhiniformes > Scyliorhinidae > Scyliorhinus > Scyliorhinus canicula. The sequence goes on from NC_052157.1 coordinate 92,469,249, forward strand.
GAGCATTCTATAGGCCCCTCAATAGCAGAAGAGAGAAAGAGGAACAGAATGGGTGGCGGATCTTGGCAAAGTCCAGAAGTAACAGAGTTGTGTCATGGGTGACGTCAACTTCCCTAACATTGACTGGAACCTCCTTAGTGCAAATGGTTTTCATGGATCAGATTTTGCAGGTGTGTACAGGAAGGATTCCTGACCCAATATGGAGATGTACCCAGGAGGGGGAGGCCACATTGGACATGGTGCTCGGCAACGAACCAGGTCAGTTGTCAGATGTCTTGGTGGGAGAATATTTCGGTGACAGTGACCAGAAGTAGTTGACGTTTGGAAAGGTACCCAATTGCCGGAGGGGAAAATATAGTACGAGGAGGAGCTGAGGAGCATAAATGAGAACAGTTGTTCTTATCGAAATGGAAATTTTAAAGATTGCTTAAGGAGCACTTGCTGCGTGCGCTGGATCGTTGAGTCCCTCTGAGTCGGGGAAGGAGTTGGAAGTTGAACGACCACAGGATGACACGAAAAGTGGAGCTCACAGAGAAGAGGAAGAAGAAAACTTGCGTAAGGTTGAGGGAGCACTGATCTGGCACAGCTCTGGAGGGTTTCAAGGTAGCCAGGAAGGAACTCACAAAATGGACTGAACATGGCAAGAAGAGGGCCTGAAAAAGCCCCGGTGGGAAGGATTAGGGAAAACCCCAAGGCGTTTTACACTTATGTGAGAAATAAGAGCATGATCGGAGTGAGATTAGGGCCGATTTGTGAAAGTAGAGGAAACTTGTGCCCAGAGTCTGAAGGGGTGTGGGAGGCCCTACATTAATACTATGCATCAGAATTCACGAGATAGTCTGACCTTGTTGCCCATGAGAATGATGTGAACCAGATTAATAGACTCGAACATGTTGATATTAAGAAGGAGGATTTGCTGGAAATTTTGAAAAGCATCAGGATAGAAAACTCCCCGATTGGAGGGAGGCGAATGTTCTCCCCTTCTCAAGAAAGGGTTTTGGCTAATCCCTGGGAATTACAGATCCATCCGTCTTACATATGTGGTGAGCAAAATACTGGAAAGGATTCCGAAGGATACGTGTTATGATTATTTAGAAAAAAACATAGTTTGATTAAAGATAGCCAGAATGGCACTGTGAGGGACAGGTCATGCCTCACAAGCCTCATTGAATACATTGAAGGTGTGACGAGACACATTGATGAAGGTTGGACAGTGCATGTGGTCTATTTGGATTTCAGTCAGGCATTTCAAAAGCTTCCCCATCGTAGGCTCATTCAGAATGGTAGGGGGTATGGGATACATGGACATTTTTTTGTCTGGATACAGAATTGGCCGCCCGAAAGAAGACAGCGATTCATCGTAGATAGAATGTATTCTGCCTGGAGGTCGGTTGCCAGTGGCGTCCCGCAAGTATCTGCTCTGGAACTTATGCTGTTTGTTGTTTTTATAAATGATTTGGCTGAGGAAGTGGAAGGATGAGTTTTTAAGTTTTCCGATGACACAAAGTTTGGTGGAGCTGTACCTAGTGTTGAGGGTTGGTGCATGCGACAACAGGACATTGGCAGGATGCATAACTGGGCTGAGGAGTGGCAGATGAAGTACAATCTTGATAAATGTGCAGTGATTATTTTTGGAAGGTCGAATTTGAAAGCTGAATACAGGGTTAAAGTCAGGGTTCTTGGCAGTGTGGAGAAACAGAGGGAATATTTGAGTGCATGTACATAGATCACTCAAAGCTGCCAGCCAGGTTGATAGGTTTGTTAAGAAGGCGTATCGTTTGTTGGCTTCCATTAACAGGGGGATTGAGTTTAAAAGCCGTGAGGTTTTGCTGCAGCTTGACAAATCTCTAGTTAGACAACACTTGGAATATTGTGTCCAGTTCTGTTCGCCTCATTATAGGTAGGATGTGGATGCATGTCTGGAGGGCATGTCTTACGAAGAAAGGTTGAGGGAGCTAGGGCCTTTCTTACTGGTACGAAGAAGGCAAAGAGGTGACTTGATAGAGATGTACGAGGTGATGAGAGGCATGTACAGAGTGGATAGCCAGAGACTGTTCCCCATTGTGGAAATGGCTACAGTTATGGGACATAATTGTAAGGTGATTGGGGGACGTTTTACGGCAGATTTCAGAGGTGGGTTCTTTACACAGAGAGTCGTGGGTGTGTGGAATGTACTTTCAGCAGAGCTGGTGGATTCAGAGTAATTAGGGACAATTAAGCGACTCTTAGACAGGCACATGGTCAGCCGTAAATAGAAATGGTGGAGGTTACGCTGATCTTAGATGAAGATAAATGGTCGGCACAACATCGTGGTCTGAAGGTCCTGCACTGTGCTGTACTGTTCTATGTTTTACGTTCATCATCCAGTAAACAATAACAATTACGCAGTTGTCCATATTATACTCCATTTTCCGTAATTTTGCCCAAACACGACACATAACTTTGCCCGTTTGCATCCCTGTTCCTTCCTTTTCCTAACTTGCTTTCCCACCCAGCGTTGTGTCCTCACTGAAAACATAAAATGTGCCTACAGTCACTTCATCCAACGTATACATTTTTTAGATTTTTAAGTTTAGGTTCCAGCACTGATCCTTGTTGCATACCACTCTTCATATCCTGCCCACTGGAAACGCACACATGTATCTTAACTCGGTTGCCTGTTGTACATCTAATCTTGATTCCATGCTAAAATGTTGTCGCCCCTCCCACTACAGGAACACATAAAGCTATATGTAACATTTGATTATGTGTCTTGTACCAATCTAAGTACAGGTGATCCGTTTGAGGCTTGCAGATATGCATCATTCAAAGGATCCCAATAAATCGGTTAAACGTAATGTCCTTGACACAAACCCATTTCTGCTTTGACCGAATATCTTCATTGATTCTGAGTGTGCTGCAATAACTTATTCAAGAATGGCTTCTAAAATTTTCTCGATTACTGATTTGAGGATACGTCTCCTGTGCTTTTCTTTCTCCCTCCCTTTATGAATCAAAGTGTTTCACGTGCTACCTTCCAATCTAATGGAACGTTCACCTCATCTCGAGAATTTTCGAACATTAAAACAATGCATACTCTTTCTCCTTAGCGATTTTTTTCAAAACCTTAAGATGAGGTTCATCCGGATGACAGACATGAAAACCGCAGCCCCAATAACTTACATTGGCGATTATATTTTACTGAGTTTCTCACTCCATTTAATTTCCTGACATCCAATTAAATCCGGGAGGTTGTCCTTGCCTCTGTAGTGAATATCGATGCTGAAAACATCTTGAATTAACCTGCTGTTACTGTACATTGAACTGCAAATCCCTCAAACACACTTTCGAGAATGCTAATGTTAGCTTTGACAACTAACTTCAGATTAAATTTTCACAGACAATTTCGCGCTCAGGTGCTTTATTATTGGGCAGCTTTGCTGCGTAGTTTAGTTATGTCTTCCTATTAATAATTTTGCCATTCTGCGATGTCTTTCTATTATTCCCAATCTTCTGACCTCAATCGTGGGCGAATACATGGTCTTTTACGCATAATTTCCAATGTAATCTTTCTGGTTAATCAGAGATAATGAACAAACGTTGGAATATTTCGTTCTCATTAGAATGTGTCCTTTCTGTGTATTCTGAAACATAATTTAAATGTCTTCCACAGAATATCAAATCGCCCAAATGTTAGCCATACTATTCACATATAATGAACTAGAACTGCATTGCATTCCTGTTAACTGTTGTTTAATAAACCTTTTGAAAATGTTTTCTTCTCATTCGTTGCCATCATCAAGTGAGATAAAGTGTCACATTGGAGAGTGGACCGTTACAGTGCACTCTCCAAACAGGGAATCCGCTTTCCCATCTCCCACAACTTTACATGATTCTTCCTGTATTATTTTTGCCGGGCAACACATGTTTGGTTGAAATTTCAGCCCGCCAACGACTCGCACAGTCAAAGGTTACCTGAAATGAGTGCCGGTTGAAGAGGGGGGCATACACAATAATCCCCCTCCCCCCTGGTTTATGTCTATGTGATTGTCACACATTCACACTGCCACATCCAAGTTATCGATCTGCGGTTTTAGTGCCATTAGAAACTAAAAATGCAGGTAGTCATCAACCGCACAAATGCAGGCCGGTGACATCCTTCGACACTGAACCAGCGACAGCCCAAAATCAAAGCATGCACTTCATAAACATCTGCACTATCTGATATGGAACAGGCATATTGACGAAAGGATTCCAGATGCTCGTCAGAATATAATATGGCGATTAACGAATAGAAAGTCATAGAAGCAATCGCATTCTTCCGTGGTTGGAATCGCTCCTGAGCTGTTTGCTGGTGTTCATTCTGCTATATTTTTCGACGTAAGAAAGAACGTTGAAGTGTCTTTGCTCCAGATTAATTCCACTATTCGTGCGTTTATTCTCCAACATAATCTCTCATAATTTCTCCGGTCGCTACGACTTTGGATTTTCAGACCACTTATGCTGCAATCAGTGTTGACCCATAACTATCGCCGCTGCAATTGTGAAATCATATAACCACGAAAGGTGTGATTCAGGATTTGCAAGTCAAATTAATGATATTAAAGGATAAAAAATTCACACGATATCTCTCGTATTCCCTGGAAAGTATTGGGTTCATTATTGAATTGCTTAACTTTCTCCCTCACAGATGCTGTGTTTAAAGAAAAAAAGCTAGGTACATGTTGACATTGCTTCTTGGTTGCTGTGGAGATATGGCACGTTTCGTGGCTGTGCAGAATTTACGAGAGCTACGCAACTGCACACAAGATATCTGACTTCCATCAGACTCTCATTTGCATTTCTTTTACGATTTAATTTATTTCTGTACTGATGACGGTCAGACAGGCTTAATTTCCCGAATAGTTCGATATTTAGGATGAAAAGCAAACAAGGTTTCAACGAGATTCTATCGTGGAATTTCAAAGCCCCTCTTTCCGTCGCTCTTTGTCTCTCCTCTTGTTTGAGACAGGCGCAGCGTCGTCTGCACCTGACTGCTTGGAAGCTTCATCGGTGTGGTGGAACAGAGGCACAGAGACAAAACACAATCCGCTTTACGAAGAGACAGAACGGATAATGTAAATTGTAAAATAAAGTTTGACAGGTAGTTGAAGGATTGGAGATATGAACGACGAGCGGTCGGCGGCCGAACAGCAGTGGAGACCCGGCGGGCGGGAAATAGAGCTGCAATGACGAGAGATGCCTCATGGGGTGAGTGTGAGAGACTGAGCTGGAGATGCGGTGAGGGCGAGAGTGAGGCGCATGAGCCAAAGTCGGTGTCGGGTAGACGAAGCAATGGTCGAGTACAGAATGGACAGACGTCATATCGGTAAGGCGGGTTTCGATTCGAGAGACTGGCGTCAGAATTGGAGGCGGCGGCGTGTATGTCGGACAGGGAGGGCGGTTGCCGAGGACTGGGACCTGATGCTACGAGCCGACGGGTCATACGGGGACAACGGTTTCGGGAAATTGGACGGTGGTGAATCGGGCATCGCTGAGTTGGGCAGGGAGTGAGATTCGAAGTTTTCGGTCGATGCGGGAAAGTGTGGGGTTATGGGTGCAGTGGTGTAAACTGGAAAAGCGTGTGTTCCGCGCTTCGAACCAGAGTGCGCATGGGAGCAGGGTTGCACGTTTACATTGTCAGGTCTGTAGGCACGGTTCAGATGCGATGTCCTCTGAGTTATCGGCGGTGGTGATGATTTTGGAAACCATTGAGGATCGACGGTATGTGTGGTGGTCCGTGCTGGATATAGAAATGTATTTCTATATCTAATCCTGAATCTGAAATATTGAGTGTATTTCTTCTCACTTATTTGGAGTTTCTGCCAGGGTAACTGCGAAAACAAAACATCTGAAGTGAGGGAACTAAATTTATTCGTCGAATGGTGCGCAACACAGCGAAACGGTCAAGTGGAAATAGACAATTCTGCACAATTGCCACTTACCTGGAGCGTCATGGGTATTTTCCTCAGCGGATGCTTTGGATGCCCCGCACACACCTCGGAAGATTTGACGTTGGCGAAGCGATGTAGTTTCAGACGTTAAAGATGGTTGACAACTGTTAATCCCTTCAATACAAACAATTATGTGAAATGAAAATCGCTTATTGTCACGAGTAGGCTTCAATGAAGTTACTGTGAAAAGCCCCTAGTCGCCACATTCCGGCGCCTGTCCGGGGAGGCTGGTACGGGAATCGAACCGTGCTGCTGGCCTGCTTGGTCTGCTTTAAAAGCCAGCGATTTAGCTCAGTGAGCTAAACCAGCCCCTCTTTGGTGACGAAACCCTGCCCAGCAATCTAATAACCAAATAAGTTGTTTCTTATTTTTCCATTGCTATATCCTGCGACTTTCAATTGTAAACACGCGTTAATGATAATTCACTCAAAAGGACATTAGACGGTATTATGACGGTATCGGTGAATAAATTCTATTCCTTAATGTTTCATAGAAGGGAGAAATTTTATTTTGCATTTGCAACGGTTTTACACTTAATACCAAGAACATAGAACATAGAACGATACAGCGCAGTACAGGCCCTTCGGCCCACGAATTTGCACCGACATGGGAAGTCAAAAACTAAAGGCCATCTAACCTACACTATGCCATTATCATCCATATGCTTATCCAATAAACTTTTAAATGACCTCAATGTTGGCGAGTTCACTACTGTTTCAGGTAGGACATTCCACGGCCCCGCCACTCTTTGCATAAAAACCTACCTCTAACCTCTGTCCTATATCTATTACCCCTCAATTTAAGGCTATGTCCCCTCGTGCTAGCCACCTCCATCCGCGGGAGAAGGCTCTCACTGTCCACCCTATCTAACCCTCTGATCATTTTCTATGCCTCTATTAAGTCACCTCTTAACCTTCTTCTCTCTAACGAAAACAACCTCACGTCCATCAGCTTTTCCTCATAAGATTTTCCCTCCATACCAGGCAACATACTGGTAAATCTCCTCTGCACCCATTCCAAAGCTTCCACGTCCTTCCTATAATGAGGCGACCAGAACTGTACGCAATACTCCAAATGCGGCCGTACCAGAGTTCTGTACAGCTGCAACATGACCTCATGGCTCCAGAACTCAATCCCTCTACCAATAAAGGCCAACACAACATATGCCATCTTCACAAACCTATCAACCTGGATGGCAACTTTCATGGATCTATGTACATTGACACCGAGATCCCTCTGCTCCTCCACACTACCAAGAATTTTACTATTAGCCAAATATTCCGCATTCCTGTTATTCATTCCAAAGTGAATCACCTCGCACTTCTTTACATTAAACTCCATTTGCCATCTCTCAGCCCATCTCTGCAGCTTATCTATGTCCCTCTGTAGCCTGCAACGTCCTTCCACACTGTTTACAACTCCACCGACTTTAGTGTCGTCTGCAAACTTACTCACTCAACATTCTGTGCCCTCCTCTAGGTCATTTATAAAAACGACAAACAGCAACGGCCCCAGAACATAGAACATAGAACAGTACAGCACAGAACAGGCCCTTCGGCTCTCGATGTTGTGCCGCGCAATGATCACCCTACTCAAGCACACGTATCCACCCCATACCCGTAACCCAACAACCCCCGTTAACCTTACTTTTAAGGACCCTACGGGCAATTTAGCATGGCCTAATCCACCTAACCCGCACATCTTTGGACAGATCCTTGTGGTACGCCACGCGTAACTGAACTCCATTCTGAACATTTTCCATCAACCACCACACTCTGTCTTCTTTCAACTAGCCAATTTTTGATCCACATCTCTAAATCACCATCAATACCCAGCCTCCATATTTTCTGCAATAGCCGACCATGGGGAACCTTATCAAACGCTTTACTAAAATCCATATACACCACATCAACTGCTCTATCCTCGTCTTCCTGTTCAGTCAATATCTCAAAGAACTCGATAAGGTTCGTGAGGCATCACCTACCATTCTCAAAACCATGCTGACTATCCCTAATCATGTTATTCCTATCTAGATGATTATAAATTGTATCTCTTATAATCCTCTCCAAGACTTTACCCACAACAGACGTGTGGCTCACCGGCCTAGAGTTACCGGGGTTATCTCTACTCCCCTTCTTTAACAATGGGACCACATTTGCTATCGTGCAATCCTCTGGCACTATTCCTGTAGCCAATGATGACATAAGAATCAAAGCCAAAGGCTCAGAAATCTCTTCCCTGGCTTCCCAGAGAATCCAAGGATACATCCCATCAGGCCACGGGGACTTACCTATTTTCACATTGTCCAGAATTGCCAACACTTCTTCCCTACACACCTCAATGCCATCTATTCTAATAGCCAGAGTCTCAGCATTCTTCTCCACAACATTATCTTTTTCCTGAGTGAATACTGACGAAAAGTATTCATTTAGTATCTCGCTTATCTCCTCAGCCTCCACACACAACTTCCCACCACTGTCCTTGTCTGGCCCTACTCTTACCCTAGTCATTCTTTTATTACTGACATACCTATAGAAAGCGTTTGGGTTTTCCTTGTTCCTACCTGCCAAATACTTCTCATGTCCCCTCCTTGCTCGTCTTAGCTCTCTCTTTAGATCCTTCCTCGCTTCCTTGTAACTATCAAGCGCCCCAACTGAAACATCACGCCTCATCTTCACACAGGCGTCTTTCTTCCTCTTAACAATAGATTCCACTTATTCGGTAAACCACGGTTCCCTCGCTCTACCCCTTCCTCCCTGCCTGACTGGAACGTACTAATCAAGAACACGCAATTGTTGTTCCTTGAACAAGCTCCACATATCCAGTGTGCTCAACCCTTGCAGCCTACTTCTCCAACCTACACATCCTAAGGCATGTCTAATGGCATCATAATTGCCCTTCCCCCAGCTATAACTCTTGCCCTGCGGGGTATACTTACCCCTTTCCATCACTAATGTAAAGTTCACCGAATTGTGGTCACTGCCTCCAAAGTGCTCACCTACCTCCAGATCTAACACCTGGCCTGGTTCATTACCCAAAACCAAATCCAATGTGGCATCGCCTCTTTTTGGCTTGTCAATATATTGTGTCAGGAAACCCTCCTGCACACATTGTACAAAGAACGACCCATCTAATATACTCGAACTATATCTTTTCCAGTCAATATTTGAAAAGTTAAAGTCTCCCATAACAACTACCCTGTTACTTTCGCTCTTTTCCAGAATCATCTTCGCCATCCTTTCCTCTAGGATCCTAGAACTATTAGGTGACCTATAGAAAACTCACAACAGGGTGACCTCTCATTTCCTGTTTCTAACCTCAGCCCATACTACCTCGGAAGAAGAGGCCCCATCTTGCATCCTTTCCGCCACCGTAATAGTGTCCTTGACCAGCAGCGCCACACCTCCCCCTCATTTGTCCACTTCTCTGAGCTTACTAAAACACCTAAACCCCGGAACCTGCAACAACCATCCCTGTCCCTGCTTTATCCATGTCTCTGAAATGGCCACAACATCGAAGTCCAAGGTACCAACCCATGCTGCCAGTTCCCCTACATTATTTCGAATACTCCTGGCATTGAAGTAGACAAACTTCAAACCACCTGCACCCTGGCACCCTCCTGCGAAGTCAAATCTGTGCTCCACTACCTCTATACTCTCAATCTCCCGTACTGCAAAACTACAATCCAGGTTCCCATGCCCCTGCTGAATTAGTTTAACCCCCCCCCCCCCCAAATAGCAGTAACAAATCTCCCCCCCCCCCAGGATATTGGTGCCCCTCAGGTTCAGATGTAGACCATCCTCTCTGTAGAGGTCCCACCTTCCCCAGAAAGAGCCCCAGTTACCCAGAAATCTGAATCCCTCCCACCTGCACCATCCCTCTAGCCATGTGTTTAATTGCTCTCTATCCCTATTCCTCGTCTCACTATCACGTGGCACGGGCAACAACCCAGAGATGACAACTCTGTTTGTTCTCGCTCTGAGCTTCCATCCTAGCTCCCTAAAGGCCTGCCTGACATCCTTGTCCCCTTTGCTACTTATGTCGTTAGTGCCAATGTGGACTACGACTTGGGGCTGTTCCCCCTCCCCCTTAAAGACCCGGAAAACACGATCCGATACATCACGTACCCTTGCACCTGGGAGGCAACTTACCAAACGTGAGTCTCTCTCGCTCCCACAAAATCTCCTATCTGTGCCCCTGTCTATTGAGTCCCCACTTACAAATGTTCTCCTCCTTTCCCCCGTTCCCTTCTGAGCAACAGGGACAGACTCCATGCCAGAGGCACGTACCCCATGGATTACCCCTGGTAAGTCGTCCCCCACACAAGTATCCCAAACGGTATGCTTGTTACTGAGGGGAACGATCACAGGTGGTCCCTGCACTGACTGTTTCATCCCAGTCCCTCTTACAGTTACCCATCTATCTCCAGTCTTCGGTGTAACTACCTCCCTGAAGCTTTTATCTATGACCCCCTCTGCCTCCGGAATGATCCAAAGTTCATCCAGCTCAAGCTCCAGGTCCCTAACACGGTTTTTGAGGATCTGCAGTTGGGTGCACTTCCCACATATGAAATCAGCAGGGACACTGACGGTGTCCCTCTCCTCAAACATTCTGCAGGAGGAGCATTGTACTGCCTTCCCTGACATCACCTCTAGATAAAAAAAAACAAGAAAAAGGAAAAAGAAAGGAAGAGCTTACCTGATATTCCCTCCTTTCCCCCGTTCCCTTCTGAGCAACAGGGACAGACTCCATGCCAGAGGCACGTACCCCATGGATTACCCCTGGTAAGTCGTCACCCCCACAAGTATCCGAAACGGTATGCTTGTTAATGAGGGGAACGACCGCAGCGGGAACGACCCGCTGAAAGGTAAGCAAATTTAAAGGCACTCACTCACCTTCACGACAGGCCCCTGCTCCCGCTTCCCAACGACCGTGGTTTTTTTTTTGGTTGGAGGAGGAGGTGAGGTGGGAAACACTGACGAAGTGTTTCGGGTTTAACTGGCACTTGACAACAGCCCCTCCACAAACCACCTTCAAATTAGGCTGACCGCACTGCACGTATGCAAATTTGCCCAGAACAGCTGATCAGTAGCTCTGCTCTGCTGCCCTCTGCTGGATGCTTTCCTTCACTCAAACTGCTCGGGTCTCCTTCGCAGGTACATCTTCAAATTTTGATGACCGCACTGCACGTATGCAAATTTCCCCAGAACAGCTGATCAGTAGCTCTGCTCTGCTGCCCTCTGCTGGATGTTGAATTCGCTGGATGAGCTTTGTTTATTGTCACGTGTACCGAGATACAATGAAAAGCAAATTTCTGCGAGCATCTAAAACAGATCATTTAACAGTTGAAAATAAAATAAAATTGTCATGGGAGTGTATCTTTAAAAAATGGATGTTTATCAAACAGATGTATTGATGTCATTGTGTGGGTGGAGATGGAATTTAAATCTGTATTTTTACTTTCCTTTTGAGCTGGCAGCTGCAGTGTGTTTAGTTTCGTCTTCTTAGTTGGAGAGCTGCATGTGAACCAAGCAGATGTGTGCATTGATCTTTATCTCTACACGCTGATTGATGATTTCAAATAATATCTATTTCTGCAGAGATTTCAAATCTGCTGTCTTTCTTTAAAAAGGGTTTAACTGGTGGATGTTGTTAAGGAAGTTACGAAGAGTTACCTATCGTGTACTGTATCGTTTCGGAGTTCTGAAGAGTGGTAGTTGATAAACTGTTTACTGCGTGTTTGTAAAGTGTAACTGAATTAATAGAATAAGCATTGTTTTTGTTCAAAAATGCTTTACGTTCTCTGTTCAATCACACCTGTAAAGTGGACCCTTGTGCTCCCGATAAACTCACTCTATTTAAAGTTGTGGGTCAGATGAGCTCCATAATATACCTTGGAGTTGCTAAACGCTGGTCCGTAATAAATTCAGGGCTCGTTGGATAATACTCTATCTCTCGTGATTGGCTTGGCTTTGTGACCTTAAAGACAGTGAGGCAGGAGCACATTTCTGTTTGCATTTGAAGTGTGGCATTACAGTTTAAGTAGGGAGTGTGTTGTGGACAACAACGCATTCAAAGACTCGAAGGTTGTTGGGGGTGGTGACGGTCACACGCAGTACCTTACGAACAGAGACTAAAAAAAGGATTTTATATTTGGCAAAAACATTGCAGTTATAGCACACAAAAGGTAGAGATTATTACCAAGGTAGCTGAGCATTTAAAATTCCACAGGTGGAGTCTGACTCATTAGAAATGTCAAAACATCGGTTACAGCTTAAACATCTTGAATATGAAGAAGAATAAAAGAAGCTTGAATACGAAATGAGGCAAACAAAAAGAGTAGTCAGAGCAGAGGAGGAAGGAGAGAGAGAGGAAACGGAAAAAGAGATAGAGGAAAAAGGAAAAGAGAGAGTTCGAAATTCAGAAAATGTCCATGAAACATGACAGTTAGTTAAATGTGGGGAACGTAAAGGGAAACTACAGTTGGAGGATAGTGATGACGATAAAGAGAAAGAGCGTCACAGTCGATGGCTTGGTAGGGATCTATTAAAATATGTCCAGGCATTGATAAGATTTGATGGGAAGGAGGGAGAAGTTATTTTATTCATTTGAAGAGATGGGGACATCAGTTTAATAGCCACAAGACATGAGGGTATTACTCATTTCAACAAAGATGGTATGTATGGTTAGTGAAATGTTTGCATCACTATCAGTGGAGGCATCTGGGACGTATGAGCAGATGAGAAAATCCATCTGGTGTGCATGTGAACTAGTGTCTGATGCCTACGGAAAATGGTTTAGAAATTTAAGCAAAGGACGTGGACGCACATTTATTGACTTTGAATGGTTCGAACAGTGGAATTTCTGTAGGTGGATAAGGGCTTTCAAAATACACCAAACTTATGAAGCTCTAGAGGAATTATATTATTGAAGATGTTTAAAAATGTAATTTCTTACGAAGCGAGAACTCATGTGGTAGAGCCGATGGTTAAAACTGCGAGATTAGCAGCAGAAAGACTAGATGATTCTAAATCAAACTTTGGTTACCCACATCTACTTCATCCTGTTGGGGGAAAAACTGGGCAAAAGAGAAATACTCAAGTATCAGACTGAGTGGAGAAAATAAATAGAGTGGACCTCAGATTAAAAAAACAAATGCAGGAGGGTGGAAGATGAATGAACATTTTCACTGTAATCAACTCGGGCGTGTAAAGTCACAGTGATGGTGGTTGAAAATAGCACTGGGGATGTTCATGTTATAAAAACGGATACGTCTGTGGGGTTTGTTAAAGTGCTAAAGGAAAACCAAGTTGATGCGAAGGAGGTGCAAAAGAGTGTACAACCTGACCAAGAGGTGATTGGAAAGAAGGTGAAAGATCTATTTAAAAATATACTTGTACTGGCAAAGTTTACACATGTGTACCAGGATAAGCATTTTAAGAGATACTAGAGTTAGTAAATATTTGATGTTAACAAATGAGGAGTTATGTAGATCGGAGGAATGTTGGCAGAAAAGGTGGTATTATGTGAAATTCTGTGTCAGAAGATTGGTAAGGTTGGAAATTCCAGAGAAGTGTGGTGAAGTTGTTGTCGGACTAATATAGAAACTATCTTGTCCAGGAATACAGTTTACCTTGGGTAATGATATAGCTGGATCGCAGGTGGGAGTGATGCCTACTGTGGTTGATAAGCCAGTGGAAAATCAAACAACTGAAGTGTTGAAGGACGGATATCCTGGGATTTTATTCGGATTGTGTGGTAACAAGGTCGCAAAGTCAAAGGTTTAGTGTGAGAGGAGAAATCAAAGTGTGAAGATAAAGTTGAAGTTCAATTATCAGGAACGATTTTAGATCAGGTAGTTGGAAAAGGACAAGAGCAGGTGGAGGATGAGGCGGATATTTTTACTTCAGGACAATTGACTCAGTTACAACAGAATGATATAGAAATAAAACGAATGTATCAGTAAGCATACACGGAGGAGGAATCTGAGTGTATACCAGAATGGTTTTCCCTAAAAGTGATGTCTTGATGAATAAATTGAGACCTTCACATGCGCAGGCGGATGAAAAGTGGGTAGACGTCCATCAAATGGTATTGCTTGCAGGGTATAGAAAGGAGGTGTTGCGAGTTGCCCATGAGGAACCACTGGGAGATCAATTCGGAGAGAGGTAAACTCAGCTCCAGTCCAAAAGCATTTTATTGGCCTAGACTACATAAAGATGTGGTTAACATGAGTCGATCTTTTCACACATGTTACGTCATAGGGAAATCTGAAGCAAGTTAAAAACTAACGCCTTTAATACCCTTTCCAGCTTTTGAGGAATCTTTTAACCAGGCTCCAAATTGATTGTGTTTGGCCGCTTCCGAAAAGGAAAAGTGGGGTTCAAACTCTTTTGACTATAATTGATCTGTCTACTGGGTCTTCAGACGCCATTCCTTTATTGTCAAGATTATGCAGAGGATTGTGATAAAGGAATTTCATCCGTACTATTCAATTAGGGATGCACCTAATGAGTCAAATAAATGCAGTCCTTTGAACAAATTTTTGGTGATGACGTAAGTGGACCACTTAAATTAATTAATGAAAAACTGATGAATGAGCAGTCGGAACTTACATTACGTGTCAAATTTTAGGGAACGATTAAATAGAGCAGAGGCTTTGGCTAGACAATATTTAAAGTTTGCACAAAATGTGATGAACCGGGTAGTGGACCAGAAAGCAAAATATTGCAGTTTTGCCAATGGAGATAAAGTTTTCGTATTGTCACCAGTAGTAGGTGAACCTTTAAAGGCACGGTTTTATGAACATTATCAGATTGAAAGGAAATTAAGTGAGGTGAACTATGTGGTAAGAACACCATATAGAAGGAAATCTCACCAAGTGTGTCTTGCAGATATGCTGAAAAGGTGCTTTGAAAAGGAAGAACAGCAGAAGGAGGATGTTTCAATGATTCAGTCTGAAAGCACGGAACCGAATCTAGATGACTTTGACTTTGATTTTCCTCAAATTAATTTGAAAAAATGGATGTTCTTAAAATTCGGATAAGTTATTGAATTACTTTGCAGAGGAAAAACGAACTCACCTGAAGGATTTATTGATATCACACGGGCAAGTTTGTGGAGATAAGTTTGGATGTACTGCGCATGATGTAGAGGTGGGAAATACTGTTCCACTTAAACTGCATCCACATAGACATAACCCTTTAAAACGAGCACAGGTTGACAAATGAATTCAAAGTATGTTTAAAATGTCATAATTCAAGTGGGTTGCAGCGGACGGTATCCAACGGTTGTGTGTAGACTATAGAAAGGTTAACGCTGTTGCAAAAACGGAATCTTATCCTATTCCACGCTTAAAGGATTGCATTGAGAAAGTGAGACAATCAGCTTTTATTTCCAAACTAGGTTTACTTCAAGGGTTCTGGCAGGTACTTTTATCTGACAGGGCGAAGGAGATTTCATCTTTTGTGACTCCACGGAACCGAATCCAGATGATTTTGACTTTGATTTTCCTCAAATTAAATTGAAAAAAAGGATGTTCTTATAAATTCGGATAAGTTATTGAATTACTTTGCAGAGGAAAAACGAACTCACCTGAAGGATTTATTGATATCACACGGGCAAGTTTGGTATACCAAATGGAAAATTATGACTTTTGGCACGAAAAGTATCCCACCCACAATTCAGCAATTAACAAACAAAGTTGTTTCAGGATTACTCAATTGTGGGGTATACAGCGACGATATGGAATTTTTCCGTTAAACATGGAAAGAACATTTAATGCTTCTGATGGAGTAATCCGATCAACTTCAGGACGATGATTTGGTGATAAACAGAACCAAAAGTGAATTTGGAAAAGCCCAAGTCACTTTTCTTCGCCAAACAATTTGACAGGTTCGAATGGTCCCACGGGATGTGAAACCAAAATTTATTGGGGAGCTTGCAGTACCCTCGACACGAAGGGAATAATGCGATTTCTTGGCATGAGTAGATTGTATCGGAAATTTGTGCCAGCTTTCAGCAGTGTCGACGCTCCGCTGACTGACTTGAGAAAGAATCAGAGCAAGTTTAAGTGGACAGCGGAGTGCCAACAAGCATTTGACTGCCTGAAGGCTGTTTTAACCACTGCTCCTGTGTTCGCATCCCAGATTTCACAAAACTATTCAAAGTGGCTGTTGGGCGTGGGTGTGATCCTTCTACAAGGTGACGAAGAAGGACTAGAACGGCCTATTTATTATTTATCTCAGACATTCATTAAATACGCACAAGAAGAAGTATTCAACGATTGCAAAGCAGGTTTTTGAGCTTGAGGTTGGCTTTGCAACATTTTCACATTTACGTGACCAGCAACCTGTTTAACACAATTATATATACTGATCATAATCCATTGACGTTTTTGGAGCGATTCCGAATAACAATGGAAGACTGTTTCGATGGAGTTTATTGTTACAGCTATTTCATTAAAAAATAATACATGTGGCAAGAAGACAAAGTGTCATAGTCGATGCTTTGTCATGAAAGTGATGAAAAGAAGCAGGTTCGGTGGAGGAAGATTAACAAAAATGGACTATGCTATTGAAAATATTTTGCCTGTTTTGTTTTGTTTACAAATAGTATATTAACTGTCAATGTTTCTTAAAAGAAAGTGAAAACGTGTAAAGTGAAACCATTTTAAAGTTGATGGTTTATTTTGTTTTCTTGGGGAGAGGTTTCATGGGAGTGTATCTTACAATTTCATCAACAGGAATCTGACCTCCCGAGCAGAGTGAACAGCTTCAGGCCTTGGAACATTTTAAAACATTTTATTAGCTTACTGAATAACAAAACTTCGAAACGTATGTCTGTCTCAATTTCTGTAACTCAGACAGGACCAATTAGGTAACAATGGACATGTTTCCCACTTTGCCGGTGGGAAAACTTATTTATATTCAATAATTGTGAAACTAAAAACTTGCAAACATGTTTTTCCTCAAAATAAGCAAGTTCTACGAGCCAGCATACACGACAGCTGGACGCAGAAGGATATTAGGCACAGGCAGAAAGCTATCCATCGCCTGAAGTATCTTGAAACATAAAGACAAACAGTGAATCCACCAAAACACATGAACAACATCAATGCTGTGTACCATCGAAAGTATGCAACAAAAAAACTCACAAACGATTAGTCGGCGAGATGTTCCCAATCGAAAACAAGGCTCATCTAGAAGGAAAAGCACAGAAGATATAGGGTAACACCGCCATCTGAATGTTCCAATCCAACTTACTGACAGTTCTGACATTGAAATATACCGCTTTACTTTCACTGTCTTTTTGGAAAAATGCTGTATTGTCACCCAATTCAAGCATTGTGGCAGTTCCACACCTCAGGCACGGCAGCGTTCGTAGGCACTGGAGATGACTTATAAATACAGAATGTGCCAGCGACGTCAACATGACATGAATTAAATTTGCCGGCCACATTTCCCAGTTCCGCTACCGTCTCTTTTCAGCCACGCCCTTTCGGTTTCTGGCAAGATTCTCTCATCCCGCTGCTTATCAATGAGATTTCCCATTGGAACCACCCCACGCCATGGAAAACCATCCGGGCACGGTTTGTTGCCATGGGGGAAATAAATCCCGAGGAGCAGAGAATTAACATGCATTGATTTCACACGTGTGCCATTTATTTATTTTAATTTAGAGTACCCAATTCATTATTTTCCAATTAAGGTGCAATTTAGTCTTGGCGTGCCGCCTAGCTTGGACATCTTTTGGGTCGTGGGGGGAAACCCACGGAAACACAGGGAGAATGTTCAAACTATTCACGGACAATGACTCAGAGCCGGGATCGAAACTGGGACTGAACCCACTGCATAACCATGCTGCCCTCACGGTGGTCATTTATGTCAATTGTACTTGCCCGTTTGCGGAATGCAACTATGACAATCGCTGTGTCGAGTTATTTCCATATCATAATACTTATAGCTAATATAAATGTTATAACCTGCCTGCTGACCACTGACTGGGGACTAATGGTAATTCCACAATATTTACGGGAGGTACGGGAGATTGAGAGTATAGAGGTCAGGAGCACAGATTTGACTTCGCAAGAGGGTGCCAGTGTTCAGGTAGGTGGTTTGAAGTGTGTCTACTTCAATGCCAGGAGTATACGAAATAAGGTAGGGGAACTGGCAGCATGGGTTGGTACCTGGGACTTCGATGTTGTGGCCATTTCAGAGACATGGATAGAGCAGGGACAGGAATGGTTGTTGCAGGTTCCGGGGTTTAGGTGTTTTAGTAAGCTCAGAGAAGGGGGCAAAAGAGGGGGAGGTGTGGCGCTGCTAGTCAAGGACAGTATTACGGTGGCGGAAAGGATGCTAGATGGGGACTCTTCTTCTGAGGTAGTATGGGCTGAGGTTAGAAACAGGAAAGGAGAGGTCACCCTGTTGGGAGTTTTCTATAGGCCACCTAATAGTTCTAGGGATGTAGAGGAAAGGATGGTGAAGATGATTCTGGAAAAGAGCGAAAGTAACAGGGTAGTTGTTATGGGAGACTTTAACTTTCCAAATATTGACTGGAAAAGATATAGTTCGAGTACATTAGATGGGTCGTTCTTTGTACAATGTGTGCAGGAGGGTTTCCTGACACAATATGTTGACAGGCCAACAAGAGGCGAGGCCACATTGGATTTGGTTTTGGGTAATGAACCAGGCCAGGTGTTAGATCTGGAGGTAGGTGAGCACTTTGGAAACAGTGACCACAATTCAGTGACCTTTACGTTAGTGATGGAAAGGGATAAGTATACCCCGCAGGGCAAGAGTTATAGCTGAGGGAAGGGCAATTATGATGCCATTAGACATGACTTAGGATGTGTTGGTTGGAGAAGTAGGCTGCAAGGGTTGGGCACACTGGATATGTGGAGCTTGGTCAAGGAACAGCTATTGCATGTTCTTGATAAGTACGTACCAGTCAGGCAGGGAGGAAGGGGTCGAGCGAGGGAACCGTGGTTTACCAAAGAAGTGGAATCTCTTGTTAAGAGGAAGAAGGAGGCCTATGTGAAGATGAGGCATGAAGTTTCTGTTGGGGGCGTTTGATAGTTACAAGGAAGCTAGGAAGGATCGAAAGAGAGAGCTGAGACGAGCAAGGAGGGGACATGAGAAGTCTTTGGCAGGTAGGATCAAGGAAAACCCAAAAGCTTTCTATAGGTATGTCAGGAATAAAAGAATGACTAGGGTAAGAGTAGGGCCAGTCAAGGACAGTGGTGGGAAGTTGTGTGTGGAGGCTGAGGAGATAAGCGAGATACTAAATGAATACTTTTCGTCAGTATTCACTCAAGAAAAAGATAATATTGTGGAGGAGAATGCTGAGACCCAAGCTATTAGAATAGATGGCATTGAGGTGCGTAGGGAAGAAGTGTTGGCAATTCTGGACAAGGTGAAAATAGATAAGTCCCCAGGGCCAGATGGGATTTATCCTAGTATTCTCTGGGAAGCCAGGGAAGAGATTGCTGAGACTTTGACTTTGATTTTTAGGTCATCATTGGCTGCAGGAATAGTGCCAGAGGACTGGAGGATAGCAAATGTGGTCCCTTTGTTCAAGAAGGGGAGTAGAGATAACCCCGGTAACTATAGGCCGGTGAGCCTAACGTCTGTGGTGGGTAAGGTCTTGGAGAGGATTATAAAAGATATGATTTATCATCATCTAGATAGGAATATTATGATTAGGGATAGTCAGCATGGTTTTGTGAAGGGTAGGTCATGCCTCACAAACCTTATCGAGTTCTTTGAGAAGGTGACTGAACAGGTAGACGAGGGTAGAGCAGTTGATGTGGTGTATATGGATTTCAGTAAAGCGTTTGATAAGGTTCCCCACGGTCGGCAATTGCAGAATATACGGAGGCTGGGGATTGAGGGTGATTTAGAGATGTGGATCAGAAATTGGCTAGTTGAAAGAAGACAGAGAGTGGTAGTTGATGGGAAATGTTCAGAATGGAGTTCAGTTACGAGTGGCGTACCACAAGGATCTGTTCTGGGGCCGTTGCTCTTTGTCATTTTTATAAATGACCTAGAGGAGGGCGCAGAAGGTTGGGTGAGTAAATTTGCAGACGACACTAAAGTCGGTGGAGTTGTAGACAGTGCGGAAGGATGTTGCAGGTTACAGAGGGACATAGATAAGCTGCAGAGCTGGTCTGAGAGGTGGCAAATGGAGTTTAATGTGGAGAAGTGTGAGGTGATTCACTTTGGAAAGAATAACAGGAATGCGGAATATTTGGCTAATGGTAAAATTCTTGGTAGTGTGGATGAGCAGAGGGATCTCGGTGTCCATGTACATAGATCCCTGAAAGTTGCCACCCAGGTTGATAGGGTTGTGAAGAAGGCCTATGGTGTGTTGGCCTTTATTGGTAGAGGGATTGAGTTCCGGAGCCATGAGGTCATGTTGCAGTTGTACAAAACTCTAGTACGGCCGCATTTGGAGTATTGCGTACAGTTCTGGTCGCCTCATTATAGGAAGGACGTGGAAGCCTTGGAACGGGTGCAGAGGAGATTTACCAGGATGTTGCCTGGTATGGAGGGAAAATCTTATGAGGAAAGGCTGATGGACTTGAGGTTGTTTTCGTTAGAGAGAAGAAGGTTAAGAGGTGACTTAATAGAGGCATACAAAATGATCAGAGGGTTAGATAGGGTGGACAGCGAGAGCCTTCTCCCGCGGATGGAGGTGGCTAGCACGAGGGGACATAGCCTTAAATTGAGGGGCAATAGATATAGGACAGAGGTCAGAGGTGGGTTTTTTACGCAAAGAGTGGTGAGGCCGTGGAATGCCCTACCTGCAACAGTAGTGAACTCGCCAACATTGAGGGCATTAAAAAATTTATTGGATAAGCATATGGATGATAAGGGCATAGTGTAGGTTAGGTAGCCTTTAGTTTTTTTCCATGTCGGTGCAACATCGAGGGCCGAAGGGCCTGTACTGCGCTGTATCGTTCTATGTTCTTTGTTCTATTTTGGGAGTATGAACTTCCCCAATGAGGGGGCCAGCAAAATCATTAGCAGATTCCCGCATAAATAAAGCTGGCCAGTTGGGAACCAGCCAGAAAGGAGTGAGCAGCAAGGGAGTTGCTGAAGCTGCTGTTGTATGTATATGCTATTATAAATTAATGTTATTTCCTTCTTTCCTTCAACTTGTGCTAGTTTCTTCGTGGCCATCACCAAAATGGCGACGAAGGTTAAACTGCAGAGCTGTCTACGCTCCTGATGCCACCTCCCTTGATTTTTGTTGGCTAGAGGTTGGAATATTTTTTTTCTGTTATACCATGGCTCTGTATGGACATTTGGATGTTTTTGATGCTGCGCTGGAAAGTTGGAACCAGATGCACAACAGATGCGTTAAGATTTGCTGGAAAACAACATCCCCAAAAAAGAGCGGCAGGTGATCATTTTGCTCATTGCCCGCGGCCGGCATACTTTCGGGCTGATTATTATGTACCCAGCTGCACTGGACGCCAAAGCACCTGGAGAACTTGTGCACTTAGTGGGCCAACATTTTAAACAATCCCCGTCCACGATAGTCCAGCGTTACCAGTTAAATACCGCTGGGAGGACCCCAGGAGAATCCCTTGCAGTTTATTGCCAGGTTTCGCGGAATTGTGGGACACTGTCTCAATGGTGAGACCTTCCAAGAAATGATGCGCAACCGTTTGGTTTGCGATATTAATAATGCGGCCACCAGTGAAAGTTGTTAGTTGAGCCAATATTGACTTTTCAACAGGGCATTCAAATATTATTGTCCCGGAAGAGCGTAGAACAGGGAGTGCAGGACCAACAGCGAATAGAGGTGCACGGCTTGGAACGCCTGCAACGTCCTTCCACACTGTTTACAACTCCACCGACTTTAGTGTCGTCTGCAAACTTACTCACTCAACATTCTGTGCCCTCCTCTAGGTCATTTATAAAAACGACAAACAGCAACGGCCCCAGAACATAGAACATAGAACAGTACAGCACAGAACAGGCCCTTCGGCTCTCGATGTTGTGCCGCGCAATGATCACCCTACTCAAGCACACGTATCCACCCCATACCCGTAACCCAACAACCCCCGTTAACCTTACTTTTAAGGACCCTACGGGCAATTTAGCATGGCCTAATCCACCTAACCCGCACATCTTTGGACAGATCCTTGTGGTACGCCACGCGTAACTGAACTCCATTCTGAACATTTTCCATCAACCACCACACTCTGTCTTCTTTCAACTAGCCAATTTTTGATCCACATCTCTAAATCACCATCAATACCCAGCCTCCATATTTTCTGCAATAGCCGACCATGGGGAACCTTATCAAACGCTTTACTAAAATCCATATACACCACATCAACTGCTCTATCCTCGTCTTCCTGTTCAGTCAATATCTCAAAGAACTCGATAAGGTTCGTGAGGCATCACCTACCATTCTCAAAACCATGCTGACTATCCCTAATCATGTTATTCCTATCTAGATGATTATAAATTGTATCTCTTATAATCCTCTCCAAGACTTTACCCACAACAGACGTGTGGCTCACCGGCCTAGAGTTACCGGGGTTATCTCTACTCCCCTTCTTTAACAATGGGACCACATTTGCTATCGTGCAATCCTCTGGCACTATTCCTGTAGCCAATGATGACATAAGAATCAAAGCCAAAGGCTCAGAAATCTCTTCCCTGGCTTCCCAGAGAATCCAAGGATACATCCCATCAGGCCACGGGGACTTACCTATTTTCACATTGTCCAGAATTGCCAACACTTCTTCCCTACACACCTCAATGCCATCTATTCTAATAGCCAGAGTCTCAGCATTCTTCTCCACAACATTATCTTTTTCCTGAGTGAATACTGACGAAAAGTATTCATTTAGTATCTCGCTTATCTCCTCAGCCTCCACACACAACTTCCCACCACTGTCCTTGTCTGGCCCTACTCTTACCCTAGTCATTCTTTTATTACTGACATACCTATAGAAAGCGTTTGGGTTTTCCTTGTTCCTACCTGCCAAATACTTCTCATGTCCCCTCCTTGCTCGTCTTAGCTCTCTCT
This sequence comes from Scyliorhinus canicula, assembly GCF_902713615.1. Taxonomy (NCBI): domain Eukaryota; kingdom Metazoa; phylum Chordata; class Chondrichthyes; order Carcharhiniformes; family Scyliorhinidae; genus Scyliorhinus; species Scyliorhinus canicula. Next base: position 92,492,270 of record NC_052157.1, read on the forward strand.
TTAGATCCTTCCTCGCTTCCTTGTAACTATCAAGCGCCCCAACTGAAACATCACGCCTCATCTTCACACAGGCGTCTTTCTTCCTCTTAACAATAGATTCCACTTATTCGGTAAACCACGGTTCCCTCGCTCTACCCCTTCCTCCCTGCCTGACTGGAACGTACTAATCAAGAACACGCAATTGTTGTTCCTTGAACAAGCTCCACATATCCAGTGTGCTCAACCCTTGCAGCCTACTTCTCCAACCTACACATCCTAAGGCATGTCTAATGGCATCATAATTGCCCTTCCCCCAGCTATAACTCTTGCCCTGCGGGGTATACTTACCCCTTTCCATCACTAATGTAAAGTTCACCGAATTGTGGTCACTGCCTCCAAAGTGCTCACCTACCTCCAGATCTAACACCTGGCCTGGTTCATTACCCAAAACCAAATCCAATGTGGCATCGCCTCTTTTTGGCTTGTCAATATATTGTGTCAGGAAACCCTCCTGCACACATTGTACAAAGAACGACCCATCTAATATACTCGAACTATATCTTTTCCAGTCAATATTTGAAAAGTTAAAGTCTCCCATAACAACTACCCTGTTACTTTCGCTCTTTTCCAGAATCATCTTCGCCATCCTTTCCTCTAGGATCCTAGAACTATTAGGTGACCTATAGAAAACTCACAACAGGGTGACCTCTCATTTCCTGTTTCTAACCTCAGCCCATACTACCTCGGAAGAAGAGGCCCCATCTTGCATCCTTTCCGCCACCGTAATAGTGTCCTTGACCAGCAGCGCCACACCTCCCCCTCATTTGTCCACTTCTCTGAGCTTACTAAAACACCTAAACCCCGGAACCTGCAACAACCATCCCTGTCCCTGCTTTATCCATGTCTCTGAAATGGCCACAACATCGAAGTCCAAGGTACCAACCCATGCTGCCAGTTCCCCTACATTATTTCGAATACTCCTGGCATTGAAGTAGACAAACTTCAAACCACCTGCACCCTGGCACCCTCCTGCGAAGTCAAATCTGTGCTCCACTACCTCTATACTCTCAATCTCCCGTACTGCAAAACTACAATCCAGGTTCCCATGCCCCTGCTGAATTAGTTTAACCCCCCCCCCCCCAAATAGCAGTAACAAATCTCCCCCCCCCCCCAGGATATTGGTGCCCCTCAGGTTCAGATGTAGACCATCCTCTCTGTAGAGGTCCCACCTTCCCCAGAAAGAGCCCCAGTTACCCAGAAATCTGAATCCCTCCCACCTGCACCATCCCTCTAGCCATGTGTTTAATTGCTCTCTATCCCTATTCCTCGTCTCACTATCACGTGGCACGGGCAACAACCCAGAGATGACAACTCTGTTTGTTCTCGCTCTGAGCTTCCATCCTAGCTCCCTAAAGGCCTGCCTGACATCCTTGTCCCCTTTGCTACTTATGTCGTTAGTGCCAATGTGGACTACGACTTGGGGCTGTTCCCCCTCCCCCTTAAAGACCCGGAAAACACGATCCGATACATCACGTACCCTTGCACCTGGGAGGCAACTTACCAAACGTGAGTCTCTCTCGCTCCCACAAAATCTCCTATCTGTGCCCCTGTCTATTGAGTCCCCACTTACAAATGTTCTCCTCCTTTCCCCCGTTCCCTTCTGAGCAACAGGGACAGACTCCATGCCAGAGGCACGTACCCCATGGATTACCCCTGGTAAGTCGTCCCCCACACAAGTATCCCAAACGGTATGCTTGTTACTGAGGGGAACGATCACAGGTGGTCCCTGCACTGACTGTTTCATCCCAGTCCCTCTTACAGTTACCCATCTATCTCCAGTCTTCGGTGTAACTACCTCCCTGAAGCTTTTATCTATGACCCCCTCTGCCTCCGGAATGATCCAAAGTTCATCCAGCTCAAGCTCCAGGTCCCTAACACGGTTTTTGAGGATCTGCAGTTGGGTGCACTTCCCACATATGAAATCAGCAGGGACACTGACGGTGTCCCTCTCCTCAAACATTCTGCAGGAGGAGCATTGTACTGCCTTCCCTGACATCACCTCTAGATAAAAAAAAACAAGAAAAAGGAAAAAGAAAGGAAGAGCTTACCTGATATTCCCTCCTTTCCCCCGTTCCCTTCTGAGCAACAGGGACAGACTCCATGCCAGAGGCACGTACCCCATGGATTACCCCTGGTAAGTCGTCACCCCCACAAGTATCCGAAACGGTATGCTTGTTAATGAGGGGAACGACCGCAGCGGGAACGACCCGCTGAAAGGTAAGCAAATTTAAAGGCACTCACTCACCTTCACGACAGGCCCCTGCTCCCGCTTCCCAACGACCGTGGTTTTTTTTTTGGTTGGAGGAGGAGGTGAGGTGGGAAACACTGACGAAGTGTTTCGGGTTTAACTGGCACTTGACAACAGCCCCTCCACAAACCACCTTCAAATTAGGCTGACCGCACTGCACGTATGCAAATTTGCCCAGAACAGCTGATCAGTAGCTCTGCTCTGCTGCCCTCTGCTGGATGCTTTCCTTCACTCAAACTGCTCGGGTCTCCTTCGCAGGTACATCTTCAAATTTTGATGACCGCACTGCACGTATGCAAATTTCCCCAGAACAGCTGATCAGTAGCTCTGCTCTGCTGCCCTCTGCTGGATGTTGAATTCGCTGGATGAGCTTTGTTTATTGTCACGTGTACCGAGATACAATGAAAAGCAAATTTCTGCGAGCATCTAAAACAGATCATTTAACAGTTGAAAATAAAATAAAATTGTCATGGGAGTGTATCTTTAAAAAATGGATGTTTATCAAACAGATGTATTGATGTCATTGTGTGGGTGGAGATGGAATTTAAATCTGTATTTTTACTTTCCTTTTGAGCTGGCAGCTGCAGTGTGTTTAGTTTCGTCTTCTTAGTTGGAGAGCTGCATGTGAACCAAGCAGATGTGTGCATTGATCTTTATCTCTACACGCTGATTGATGATTTCAAATAATATCTATTTCTGCAGAGATTTCAAATCTGCTGTCTTTCTTTAAAAAGGGTTTAACTGGTGGATGTTGTTAAGGAAGTTACGAAGAGTTACCTATCGTGTACTGTATCGTTTCGGAGTTCTGAAGAGTGGTAGTTGATAAACTGTTTACTGCGTGTTTGTAAAGTGTAACTGAATTAATAGAATAAGCATTGTTTTTGTTCAAAAATGCTTTACGTTCTCTGTTCAATCACACCTGTAAAGTGGACCCTTGTGCTCCCGATAAACTCACTCTATTTAAAGTTGTGGGTCAGATGAGCTCCATAATATACCTTGGAGTTGCTAAACGCTGGTCCGTAATAAATTCAGGGCTCGTTGGATAATACTCTATCTCTCGTGATTGGCTTGGCTTTGTGACCTTAAAGACAGTGAGGCAGGAGCACATTTCTGTTTGCATTTGAAGTGTGGCATTACAGTTTAAGTAGGGAGTGTGTTGTGGACAACAACGCATTCAAAGACTCGAAGGTTGTTGGGGGTGGTGACGGTCACACGCAGTACCTTACGAACAGAGACTAAAAAAAGGATTTTATATTTGGCAAAAACATTGCAGTTATAGCACACAAAAGGTAGAGATTATTACCAAGGTAGCTGAGCATTTAAAATTCCACAGGTGGAGTCTGACTCATTAGAAATGTCAAAACATCGGTTACAGCTTAAACATCTTGAATATGAAGAAGAATAAAAGAAGCTTGAATACGAAATGAGGCAAACAAAAAGAGTAGTCAGAGCAGAGGAGGAAGGAGAGAGAGAGGAAACGGAAAAAGAGATAGAGGAAAAAGGAAAAGAGAGAGTTCGAAATTCAGAAAATGTCCATGAAACATGACAGTTAGTTAAATGTGGGGAACGTAAAGGGAAACTACAGTTGGAGGATAGTGATGACGATAAAGAGAAAGAGCGTCACAGTCGATGGCTTGGTAGGGATCTATTAAAATATGTCCAGGCATTGATAAGATTTGATGGGAAGGAGGGAGAAGTTATTTTATTCATTTGAAGAGATGGGGACATCAGTTTAATAGCCACAAGACATGAGGGTATTACTCATTTCAACAAAGATGGTATGTATGGTTAGTGAAATGTTTGCATCACTATCAGTGGAGGCATCTGGGACGTATGAGCAGATGAGAAAATCCATCTGGTGTGCATGTGAACTAGTGTCTGATGCCTACGGAAAATGGTTTAGAAATTTAAGCAAAGGACGTGGACGCACATTTATTGACTTTGAATGGTTCGAACAGTGGAATTTCTGTAGGTGGATAAGGGCTTTCAAAATACACCAAACTTATGAAGCTCTAGAGGAATTATATTATTGAAGATGTTTAAAAATGTAATTTCTTACGAAGCGAGAACTCATGTGGTAGAGCCGATGGTTAAAACTGCGAGATTAGCAGCAGAAAGACTAGATGATTCTAAATCAAACTTTGGTTACCCACATCTACTTCATCCTGTTGGGGGAAAAACTGGGCAAAAGAGAAATACTCAAGTATCAGACTGAGTGGAGAAAATAAATAGAGTGGACCTCAGATTAAAAAAACAAATGCAGGAGGGTGGAAGATGAATGAACATTTTCACTGTAATCAACTCGGGCGTGTAAAGTCACAGTGATGGTGGTTGAAAATAGCACTGGGGATGTTCATGTTATAAAAACGGATACGTCTGTGGGGTTTGTTAAAGTGCTAAAGGAAAACCAAGTTGATGCGAAGGAGGTGCAAAAGAGTGTACAACCTGACCAAGAGGTGATTGGAAAGAAGGTGAAAGATCTATTTAAAAATATACTTGTACTGGCAAAGTTTACACATGTGTACCAGGATAAGCATTTTAAGAGATACTAGAGTTAGTAAATATTTGATGTTAACAAATGAGGAGTTATGTAGATCGGAGGAATGTTGGCAGAAAAGGTGGTATTATGTGAAATTCTGTGTCAGAAGATTGGTAAGGTTGGAAATTCCAGAGAAGTGTGGTGAAGTTGTTGTCGGACTAATATAGAAACTATCTTGTCCAGGAATACAGTTTACCTTGGGTAATGATATAGCTGGATCGCAGGTGGGAGTGATGCCTACTGTGGTTGATAAGCCAGTGGAAAATCAAACAACTGAAGTGTTGAAGGACGGATATCCTGGGATTTTATTCGGATTGTGTGGTAACAAGGTCGCAAAGTCAAAGGTTTAGTGTGAGAGGAGAAATCAAAGTGTGAAGATAAAGTTGAAGTTCAATTATCAGGAACGATTTTAGATCAGGTAGTTGGAAAAGGACAAGAGCAGGTGGAGGATGAGGCGGATATTTTTACTTCAGGACAATTGACTCAGTTACAACAGAATGATATAGAAATAAAACGAATGTATCAGTAAGCATACACGGAGGAGGAATCTGAGTGTATACCAGAATGGTTTTCCCTAAAAGTGATGTCTTGATGAATAAATTGAGACCTTCACATGCGCAGGCGGATGAAAAGTGGGTAGACGTCCATCAAATGGTATTGCTTGCAGGGTATAGAAAGGAGGTGTTGCGAGTTGCCCATGAGGAACCACTGGGAGATCAATTCGGAGAGAGGTAAACTCAGCTCCAGTCCAAAAGCATTTTATTGGCCTAGACTACATAAAGATGTGGTTAACATGAGTCGATCTTTTCACACATGTTACGTCATAGGGAAATCTGAAGCAAGTTAAAAACTAACGCCTTTAATACCCTTTCCAGCTTTTGAGGAATCTTTTAACCAGGCTCCAAATTGATTGTGTTTGGCCGCTTCCGAAAAGGAAAAGTGGGGTTCAAACTCTTTTGACTATAATTGATCTGTCTACTGGGTCTTCAGACGCCATTCCTTTATTGTCAAGATTATGCAGAGGATTGTGATAAAGGAATTTCATCCGTACTATTCAATTAGGGATGCACCTAATGAGTCAAATAAATGCAGTCCTTTGAACAAATTTTTGGTGATGACGTAAGTGGACCACTTAAATTAATTAATGAAAAACTGATGAATGAGCAGTCGGAACTTACATTACGTGTCAAATTTTAGGGAACGATTAAATAGAGCAGAGGCTTTGGCTAGACAATATTTAAAGTTTGCACAAAATGTGATGAACCGGGTAGTGGACCAGAAAGCAAAATATTGCAGTTTTGCCAATGGAGATAAAGTTTTCGTATTGTCACCAGTAGTAGGTGAACCTTTAAAGGCACGGTTTTATGAACATTATCAGATTGAAAGGAAATTAAGTGAGGTGAACTATGTGGTAAGAACACCATATAGAAGGAAATCTCACCAAGTGTGTCTTGCAGATATGCTGAAAAGGTGCTTTGAAAAGGAAGAACAGCAGAAGGAGGATGTTTCAATGATTCAGTCTGAAAGCACGGAACCGAATCTAGATGACTTTGACTTTGATTTTCCTCAAATTAATTTGAAAAAATGGATGTTCTTAAAATTCGGATAAGTTATTGAATTACTTTGCAGAGGAAAAACGAACTCACCTGAAGGATTTATTGATATCACACGGGCAAGTTTGTGGAGATAAGTTTGGATGTACTGCGCATGATGTAGAGGTGGGAAATACTGTTCCACTTAAACTGCATCCACATAGACATAACCCTTTAAAACGAGCACAGGTTGACAAATGAATTCAAAGTATGTTTAAAATGTCATAATTCAAGTGGGTTGCAGCGGACGGTATCCAACGGTTGTGTGTAGACTATAGAAAGGTTAACGCTGTTGCAAAAACGGAATCTTATCCTATTCCACGCTTAAAGGATTGCATTGAGAAAGTGAGACAATCAGCTTTTATTTCCAAACTAGGTTTACTTCAAGGGTTCTGGCAGGTACTTTTATCTGACAGGGCGAAGGAGATTTCATCTTTTGTGACTCCACGGAACCGAATCCAGATGATTTTGACTTTGATTTTCCTCAAATTAAATTGAAAAAAAGGATGTTCTTATAAATTCGGATAAGTTATTGAATTACTTTGCAGAGGAAAAACGAACTCACCTGAAGGATTTATTGATATCACACGGGCAAGTTTGGTATACCAAATGGAAAATTATGACTTTTGGCACGAAAAGTATCCCACCCACAATTCAGCAATTAACAAACAAAGTTGTTTCAGGATTACTCAATTGTGGGGTATACAGCGACGATATGGAATTTTTCCGTTAAACATGGAAAGAACATTTAATGCTTCTGATGGAGTAATCCGATCAACTTCAGGACGATGATTTGGTGATAAACAGAACCAAAAGTGAATTTGGAAAAGCCCAAGTCACTTTTCTTCGCCAAACAATTTGACAGGTTCGAATGGTCCCACGGGATGTGAAACCAAAATTTATTGGGGAGCTTGCAGTACCCTCGACACGAAGGGAATAATGCGATTTCTTGGCATGAGTAGATTGTATCGGAAATTTGTGCCAGCTTTCAGCAGTGTCGACGCTCCGCTGACTGACTTGAGAAAGAATCAGAGCAAGTTTAAGTGGACAGCGGAGTGCCAACAAGCATTTGACTGCCTGAAGGCTGTTTTAACCACTGCTCCTGTGTTCGCATCCCAGATTTCACAAAACTATTCAAAGTGGCTGTTGGGCGTGGGTGTGATCCTTCTACAAGGTGACGAAGAAGGACTAGAACGGCCTATTTATTATTTATCTCAGACATTCATTAAATACGCACAAGAAGAAGTATTCAACGATTGCAAAGCAGGTTTTTGAGCTTGAGGTTGGCTTTGCAACATTTTCACATTTACGTGACCAGCAACCTGTTTAACACAATTATATATACTGATCATAATCCATTGACGTTTTTGGAGCGATTCCGAATAACAATGGAAGACTGTTTCGATGGAGTTTATTGTTACAGCTATTTCATTAAAAAATAATACATGTGGCAAGAAGACAAAGTGTCATAGTCGATGCTTTGTCATGAAAGTGATGAAAAGAAGCAGGTTCGGTGGAGGAAGATTAACAAAAATGGACTATGCTATTGAAAATATTTTGCCTGTTTTGTTTTGTTTACAAATAGTATATTAACTGTCAATGTTTCTTAAAAGAAAGTGAAAACGTGTAAAGTGAAACCATTTTAAAGTTGATGGTTTATTTTGTTTTCTTGGGGAGAGGTTTCATGGGAGTGTATCTTACAATTTCATCAACAGGAATCTGACCTCCCGAGCAGAGTGAACAGCTTCAGGCCTTGGAACATTTTAAAACATTTTATTAGCTTACTGAATAACAAAACTTCGAAACGTATGTCTGTCTCAATTTCTGTAACTCAGACAGGACCAATTAGGTAACAATGGACATGTTTCCCACTTTGCCGGTGGGAAAACTTATTTATATTCAATAATTGTGAAACTAAAAACTTGCAAACATGTTTTTCCTCAAAATAAGCAAGTTCTACGAGCCAGCATACACGACAGCTGGACGCAGAAGGATATTAGGCACAGGCAGAAAGCTATCCATCGCCTGAAGTATCTTGAAACATAAAGACAAACAGTGAATCCACCAAAACACATGAACAACATCAATGCTGTGTACCATCGAAAGTATGCAACAAAAAAACTCACAAACGATTAGTCGGCGAGATGTTCCCAATCGAAAACAAGGCTCATCTAGAAGGAAAAGCACAGAAGATATAGGGTAACACCGCCATCTGAATGTTCCAATCCAACTTACTGACAGTTCTGACATTGAAATATACCGCTTTACTTTCACTGTCTTTTTGGAAAAATGCTGTATTGTCACCCAATTCAAGCATTGTGGCAGTTCCACACCTCAGGCACGGCAGCGTTCGTAGGCACTGGAGATGACTTATAAATACAGAATGTGCCAGCGACGTCAACATGACATGAATTAAATTTGCCGGCCACATTTCCCAGTTCCGCTACCGTCTCTTTTCAGCCACGCCCTTTCGGTTTCTGGCAAGATTCTCTCATCCCGCTGCTTATCAATGAGATTTCCCATTGGAACCACCCCACGCCATGGAAAACCATCCGGGCACGGTTTGTTGCCATGGGGGAAATAAATCCCGAGGAGCAGAGAATTAACATGCATTGATTTCACACGTGTGCCATTTATTTATTTTAATTTAGAGTACCCAATTCATTATTTTCCAATTAAGGTGCAATTTAGTCTTGGCGTGCCGCCTAGCTTGGACATCTTTTGGGTCGTGGGGGGAAACCCACGGAAACACAGGGAGAATGTTCAAACTATTCACGGACAATGACTCAGAGCCGGGATCGAAACTGGGACTGAACCCACTGCATAACCATGCTGCCCTCACGGTGGTCATTTATGTCAATTGTACTTGCCCGTTTGCGGAATGCAACTATGACAATCGCTGTGTCGAGTTATTTCCATATCATAATACTTATAGCTAATATAAATGTTATAACCTGCCTGCTGACCACTGACTGGGGACTAATGGTAATTCCACAATATTTACGGGAGGTACGGGAGATTGAGAGTATAGAGGTCAGGAGCACAGATTTGACTTCGCAAGAGGGTGCCAGTGTTCAGGTAGGTGGTTTGAAGTGTGTCTACTTCAATGCCAGGAGTATACGAAATAAGGTAGGGGAACTGGCAGCATGGGTTGGTACCTGGGACTTCGATGTTGTGGCCATTTCAGAGACATGGATAGAGCAGGGACAGGAATGGTTGTTGCAGGTTCCGGGGTTTAGGTGTTTTAGTAAGCTCAGAGAAGGGGGCAAAAGAGGGGGAGGTGTGGCGCTGCTAGTCAAGGACAGTATTACGGTGGCGGAAAGGATGCTAGATGGGGACTCTTCTTCTGAGGTAGTATGGGCTGAGGTTAGAAACAGGAAAGGAGAGGTCACCCTGTTGGGAGTTTTCTATAGGCCACCTAATAGTTCTAGGGATGTAGAGGAAAGGATGGTGAAGATGATTCTGGAAAAGAGCGAAAGTAACAGGGTAGTTGTTATGGGAGACTTTAACTTTCCAAATATTGACTGGAAAAGATATAGTTCGAGTACATTAGATGGGTCGTTCTTTGTACAATGTGTGCAGGAGGGTTTCCTGACACAATATGTTGACAGGCCAACAAGAGGCGAGGCCACATTGGATTTGGTTTTGGGTAATGAACCAGGCCAGGTGTTAGATCTGGAGGTAGGTGAGCACTTTGGAAACAGTGACCACAATTCAGTGACCTTTACGTTAGTGATGGAAAGGGATAAGTATACCCCGCAGGGCAAGAGTTATAGCTGAGGGAAGGGCAATTATGATGCCATTAGACATGACTTAGGATGTGTTGGTTGGAGAAGTAGGCTGCAAGGGTTGGGCACACTGGATATGTGGAGCTTGGTCAAGGAACAGCTATTGCATGTTCTTGATAAGTACGTACCAGTCAGGCAGGGAGGAAGGGGTCGAGCGAGGGAACCGTGGTTTACCAAAGAAGTGGAATCTCTTGTTAAGAGGAAGAAGGAGGCCTATGTGAAGATGAGGCATGAAGTTTCTGTTGGGGGCGTTTGATAGTTACAAGGAAGCTAGGAAGGATCGAAAGAGAGAGCTGAGACGAGCAAGGAGGGGACATGAGAAGTCTTTGGCAGGTAGGATCAAGGAAAACCCAAAAGCTTTCTATAGGTATGTCAGGAATAAAAGAATGACTAGGGTAAGAGTAGGGCCAGTCAAGGACAGTGGTGGGAAGTTGTGTGTGGAGGCTGAGGAGATAAGCGAGATACTAAATGAATACTTTTCGTCAGTATTCACTCAAGAAAAAGATAATATTGTGGAGGAGAATGCTGAGACCCAAGCTATTAGAATAGATGGCATTGAGGTGCGTAGGGAAGAAGTGTTGGCAATTCTGGACAAGGTGAAAATAGATAAGTCCCCAGGGCCAGATGGGATTTATCCTAGTATTCTCTGGGAAGCCAGGGAAGAGATTGCTGAGACTTTGACTTTGATTTTTAGGTCATCATTGGCTGCAGGAATAGTGCCAGAGGACTGGAGGATAGCAAATGTGGTCCCTTTGTTCAAGAAGGGGAGTAGAGATAACCCCGGTAACTATAGGCCGGTGAGCCTAACGTCTGTGGTGGGTAAGGTCTTGGAGAGGATTATAAAAGATATGATTTATCATCATCTAGATAGGAATATTATGATTAGGGATAGTCAGCATGGTTTTGTGAAGGGTAGGTCATGCCTCACAAACCTTATCGAGTTCTTTGAGAAGGTGACTGAACAGGTAGACGAGGGTAGAGCAGTTGATGTGGTGTATATGGATTTCAGTAAAGCGTTTGATAAGGTTCCCCACGGTCGGCAATTGCAGAATATACGGAGGCTGGGGATTGAGGGTGATTTAGAGATGTGGATCAGAAATTGGCTAGTTGAAAGAAGACAGAGAGTGGTAGTTGATGGGAAATGTTCAGAATGGAGTTCAGTTACGAGTGGCGTACCACAAGGATCTGTTCTGGGGCCGTTGCTCTTTGTCATTTTTATAAATGACCTAGAGGAGGGCGCAGAAGGTTGGGTGAGTAAATTTGCAGACGACACTAAAGTCGGTGGAGTTGTAGACAGTGCGGAAGGATGTTGCAGGTTACAGAGGGACATAGATAAGCTGCAGAGCTGGTCTGAGAGGTGGCAAATGGAGTTTAATGTGGAGAAGTGTGAGGTGATTCACTTTGGAAAGAATAACAGGAATGCGGAATATTTGGCTAATGGTAAAATTCTTGGTAGTGTGGATGAGCAGAGGGATCTCGGTGTCCATGTACATAGATCCCTGAAAGTTGCCACCCAGGTTGATAGGGTTGTGAAGAAGGCCTATGGTGTGTTGGCCTTTATTGGTAGAGGGATTGAGTTCCGGAGCCATGAGGTCATGTTGCAGTTGTACAAAACTCTAGTACGGCCGCATTTGGAGTATTGCGTACAGTTCTGGTCGCCTCATTATAGGAAGGACGTGGAAGCCTTGGAACGGGTGCAGAGGAGATTTACCAGGATGTTGCCTGGTATGGAGGGAAAATCTTATGAGGAAAGGCTGATGGACTTGAGGTTGTTTTCGTTAGAGAGAAGAAGGTTAAGAGGTGACTTAATAGAGGCATACAAAATGATCAGAGGGTTAGATAGGGTGGACAGCGAGAGCCTTCTCCCGCGGATGGAGGTGGCTAGCACGAGGGGACATAGCCTTAAATTGAGGGGCAATAGATATAGGACAGAGGTCAGAGGTGGGTTTTTTACGCAAAGAGTGGTGAGGACCGTGGAATGCCCTACCTGCAACAGTAGTGAACTCGCCAACATTGAGGGCATTAAAAAATTTATTGGATAAGCATATGGATGATAAGGGCATAGTGTAGGTTAGGTAGCCTTTAGTTTTTTTCCATGTCGGTGCAACATCGAGGGCCGAAGGGCCTGTACTGCGCTGTATCGTTCTATGTTCTTTGTTCTATTTTGGGAGTATGAACTTCCCCAATGAGGGGGCCAGCAAAATCATTAGCAGATTCCCGCATAAATAAAGCTGGCCAGTTGGGAACCAGCCAGAAAGGAGTGAGCAGCAAGGGAGTTGCTGAAGCTGCTGTTGTATGTATATGCTATTATAAATTAATGTTATTTCCTTCTTTCCTTCAACTTGTGCTAGTTTCTTCGTGGCCATCACCAAAATGGCGACGAAGGTTAAACTGCAGAGCTGTCTACGCTCCTGATGCCACCTCCCTTGATTTTTGTTGGCTAGAGGTTGGAATATTTTTTTTCTGTTATACCATGGCTCTGTATGGACATTTGGATGTTTTTGATGCTGCGCTGGAAAGTTGGAACCAGATGCACAACAGATGCGTTAAGATTTGCTGGAAAACAACATCCCCAAAAAAGAGCGGCAGGTGATCATTTTGCTCATTGCCCGCGGCCGGCATACTTTCGGGCTGATTATTATGTACCCAGCTGCACTGGACGCCAAAGCACCTGGAGAACTTGTGCACTTAGTGGGCCAACATTTTAAACAATCCCCGTCCACGATAGTCCAGCGTTACCAGTTAAATACCGCTGGGAGGACCCCAGGAGAATCCCTTGCAGTTTATTGCCAGGTTTCGCGGAATTGTGGGACACTGTCTCAATGGTGAGACCTTCCAAGAAATGATGCGCAACCGTTTGGTTTGCGATATTAATAATGCGGCCACCAGTGAAAGTTGTTAGTTGAGCCAATATTGACTTTTCAACAGGGCATTCAAATATTATTGTCCCGGAAGAGCGTAGAACAGGGAGTGCAGGACCAACAGCGAATAGAGGTGCACGGCTTGGGGCGCAACCCCTTCCGTCCAAAAGCACCTGTCCGCACCCCTGCGGTACCTGGGTGAGGTGATGTCCAATCAATGCCAGTGGCTGGGGGACGTTCCTTCCCGAAGGGAGCACCTCCAGAACAAATGGATAAGGAGCCATGTCTGTGATGGACTTGAAGGCGCCAACTCCATTGCTGCTCCTGTGGGCGCCAGAGGTACCGTCGTTCCGACAGAAACTGGGGACAGCCCAGGGGGCGAAACTTTCATTTGGATGAAGCTGCGGCGACGGACACAACAGTGCAGACATTCAAAAGAGGCCAAAAGAAGCAGTCTTGAAATGAAATGAAAATGAAAATCGCTTATTGTTACGAGTAGGCATCATTGAAATTACTGTGAAAAGCCTCTAGTCGCCACATTCGGGCAGCTTGGTGTGCTTTAAAAGCCAGCGATTTAGCCCAGTGTGCTAAACCAGCCTCTTCCGGATCTACGGACATGAGACTGTCTCATTTTCTCTTTTTATATATGACCACTCCACATGCGGTGACTGGGGTAGCTCAAGTGGAACTCCAAATGGGCCAGAGACTTCCCAACCACCTTACAATGTTTTCACGGACATTGGCGTAAACGTACGCCAGACACAAGAACGGCAAGGACATGTATTTTCTCGGCATCGGCCGATTACGTAGTTTGCGCCCGGTGACCCAGTGTTCATTCAAAATTTTGCTGGTGGTTCCCACGTGGTCCCTGGCGTTATCTTTCACCGAACGCGCCCTATCTCTTACCAAGTGCAAGCTCAGGGTCGTTTCCAGATCAAGCCTGGACAACGTTTGGTCCAGATGACCATCTCTTCCAAAGAATCCACACCCCCGGAGCCAATTTGTCCAGCCACAGATACCAGATACATTGGAGAGTATTCCTAACAACCGTCTTCTGGTGCTGCACTCAAAGCCTGTGCAGGTTGTTGCAGAACCGCCTGCGGTACAATTAGTCCAACACACTCCTCCACCAGGGTCCTCGGTGCATTCCTTGGGCTTTGAGGTGGGGGTGGTGTTCTTACCTACGTGCTTATCACTGGCGGGGGAACAGTGGCAATACCACAATTCTTTGAGAGTATGAGCTTCCCCAATGTGGGTGGGGTGGTGCGGGCGGTAAATCTTTAGCAGATTCCCTGCATAAGTACAGCTGGCCAGTTTGGAACCAGCGAGAGAGGAGTGAGGGGCAAGGCAGTTGCTTCTGCCGCTTTTATATATATATGTTATCGCAAATAAATGTTACTCCTTTCTCTCCCGGAACTCGTGCTGGATTTTTTGCGGCCCTCACAAAAATAGCTACTGCGAAAACAATTTTTCATTCAGTTATAATCTAACGCAAAGTATTTGATATGATGCAACCTATGTTGAGAAATAGGTCTTTGGAATACAATGTGCGATACCTTTAAGGGGTTCTGTTGAATATATACTTCATTACACAACATTTTTTGTGGATGTGGAAAGGTATTAAAGGGACGTCTAGTCAACAAAAACAATGATATTACGTGTATTCCTCGAAATTAAGCGAGATGCGGAATTATTTAATCAAATAGAAAAGCCATGACGACATCTATAATAATACAAATCAAACACTGCAAATTGAAATGATGCGCATTAAATGAAGTGATGTTGGAATGAAGAGGCGTACTTTGCAGGAATGGGATTCAAGATCAGGAACTTGAAGACGGTCGCGTCCACATTTCACAATTGGTGCATTAATAAGAATGTAATTAACAGCCAGCAGCGTTATGTTTAATTCGTTTAATACCCGTTTTTGACAAACCTCAGGGAAATATTGCATAATTCTGCTCAACCCGTCAGATAAATCTGTCTTGCGTCATGGCGAAGACAAATCAAATAATAATAGTAAATAAAAATTACAATTTTAGAAAAGCGAGTTGACTCTTGTCTGTCAGACACTATAGGAAAGACCTCCGTAATTCATCTGATAAAGGTGCTCAATTTTTCAAAAATATTTTGCAAACATATTTTGCATGGAGGTCCTAGAGACGATGGGCGTAATTATCTGGTCGTCTGGATATTCCTGTCACGCTTGCAGTGTCGCGCAGCCAGCGCGTATTTCGGCGTTGAATGTCGCTTCAGTAGCAGAAGCGAGAATAGACAATTCCCCCGACAGTGAACAGCACGTCGTCGAGTAAAATGCGGCGGGGAACCGGAGAATTAAACCCAACATTACCACTTGCTGAAGGCAAAACAAAAACAGAGGAGAATTAATGTGAGATAACCACGACTTGATAATATAGCGAGGACAATAGTATGCATCTTGATCGCAATAGCCAGAGGAGTAGAAGGTGCAATAACCGGAACAGATGGTTCTGTTAATTGGAGAGATGCAATCGGGGCCGGGATTCTACAAAAACGCGGCGAAGTGTTGACGCATTCGTAAACACCGGAGAGTTTCACTCTGGCGTCAAAGAGCCTCTTGGCCCAGCGATTCTGTTAGCTCACGGGGGGGGGGGAGGGGGGGGGGGGCAGCATGGCGCGGGAGTGCACTGCGCTGCTCCAACAATCATACACCGCGACCGCACCAGTGCCAAGAAACAAGACGGAGCCCCACGACGGCCTAGCGCAGAAAAATGTACCCCGCCCAGTCCCAGAATTCGCACGCCTGCCGATCAGAGGCTCACAATCGCATGCCTGGCCATCGTGGAGAAACCCCCCCCCCCAATCTGGAGACTGTTTCCCCCACCCAAAAGGAAGGCCACCACAGCCAAGGCGACACGTGTGGAACCACATGTGAATCACACCGGCGGGAACACTGCCGGTTGACCACGGAGAAACGCAGCGGGGGCATCTTTCAACGGCCATGGTCCGCAATTCTTTCTTCACTTAAATATCCTATCATGGAGCACGGAAGCCAAATAGAATGTGTAACGAAATTTTCCTTCATAGAAGATACATTACAGTAAGCCCCTTCAGGAATAAGTAACAAAGTCGCGAGCTTTACTCCCTTGAAGGACAAAGGCATCAGAACACCAGATTCTGCGAATTCCCCTCAACGATATGTGATAAGATTTGGAACTTTAGCGTCACGATCGTTGAGTGGCTATCCTGCAGCACCCATCGTTAAACAACTTTGTGTAACCCTTCAAAAAGAGCAAAATTCTGATTTTACTCAATGGCAAGTGGGAGCAGGTAACAACAAACAAATATTAGTCTGAACTTGCGAGTCCTGTATTCTGTTTGATGAAATGAAAACAAAAAAATATCAACGTACGGAGATACCGCATTCAAATTAGGAGCGAGAATATGTTCTTCACTGAGATCATTGACGGATTTGTTTATAACATTTACAAAAAAGCTTGGACACAATGCAAAACAATCAAATAACAATGGTCGTTAACAAGACAGGTGATTTATTTTGATTCTAGGATTAACTGGCAATTGCTCCTCCAATTCTTAACACAGTCCTTGTGCACTATCGGATGTTAATTTAACAGCCGTAGTCTGGCTCCTCTTAATTTTATATTATGTAAGAAATCATAAAGGCAATCGCAGCACTATTTACACATGAATGACAGATTGATATGCCACCGACGCTGTCGTCGAGCAAAGGAGACGTTTGACCGATTGCCCACTCGCGTAAAGATAAAGCACACACGATTTCTGAGAATATCAATGGTGTACCTTACTGATTATTGGGAGCGAAGGAGCAGCATGTCCTTCTGACATGAATACTGAAATATTTTGTCGTTTACCTTACAGATGATTGCATGAAATCTTTAGAGGACTTAGGTGGGGTATTGAATTTTTCTTTGATTGTTCTGTTCATTTCCTGCCTGATTACCCCTCCCCGCCACACACACATACATACACACACACGCACTTGCCCACGCTTCACCCAGCTAGTACTTTTCGTTTCTCAAAATTAGCTCCTGTAACATTCCGCGGATTGATAGCTTTTCTGTACAGAACTGACGTCTGCAGACGCAGACATAACTCTGTAGCTGTAGAAAAGTGACTGCTCTCCAGTTGGAGTATTCGTGAGAAATTATGGACACCAGGCCTTAGGAATTATATATTGTCCCTTGAAGAATGTGCAGCCTATGGTACGTAAACAAAAGGGAAAAAAACTGACCTGGGCAACAAGGGTACATTTGGTGGAGAAGCTACGCACATTAGTTATGTTTTCGCAGAGCTCCAGTGGTTAAAGTGTGGTACGATTGAAGCGTTCAAGGTATTAACAGAAAACGATAGGGTGGGTAAAGCATTTCCACTGGTTGAAGATTCTCAACCGTGGGACCTAAACATTAGGGCGCGGCCGTTCAATAGATATGTTTGGACGCACAACTCCAGGCAAAGGGGATAGAGATTTGTTACTCTCTCGCACAAACATTAATTCAACCTGGAACATCTGCTAATTTTAAGTCTGAGGTAGGTAGATTTGCATTGAGAAAATATCTTCGGTGATATGGGTCAACGGCAGGAATATGTAATAAGGCGAAAATCAGCTATCAACGCATGGGATGGCGAGAAAGGCTTGATGATCTGAATTGCCTATTCGTGTTCAGATCTCAGTGTGCATGCATTGCTTGCCGCTCGGCCAACCATTCCATCGACGCACCATTCGGTACCCATATCCATATTTCAGGTCAACGCAATCCATTATTGCCCACCTGTGCATTGAAAATATTAAATTCCTCATACGTGATAGGTGTGTATTCTGTGGTGGACATATATTTATTTTCCAATATAATACCCTACTATGGGTATATATTTTCACACGAACAAATGAAGTTACATATCAGTTTGTTGCGAAAGTTGTTCGAAAACGTGGTTTCTGGAGATGTTACTGAAATTGAGAATCATTCTTCCTCATAGAAGCAAAGCTGAACGAAAAAGAGCATGGTACATACCGGCACGTGTTCTTCTTTGCTGGGCTGCAAATTGAGCATTAATCTTCCGCTTTATCCGAACGGGCGTTATTTTATAGACCTAAAGTATTAGAGTGGGTTGCGTTGTAATTGTGAGTAATTTGTACAATTTTGAAATTCGGTATGTTCACGCTTGAAGCAACGCATATTCAGTTGAAATATAAATTAATCCAAATTTATCTGCTTGCAAAACAGCGTTAAAAGAATCAGGTAAGCCCGATGAAGTGAAGATTTTAAGAATAATGAGTCATTACCGAAGCATGTTGGCCGCAAAAATTCAGTTCCTTCTCCAGTGTACATCATTTTCTCCACATAAATATCGCTGCAGACACATCGATTCACGACGCGCCTCCGCCAACGTATTGCTACCAGCATGTTCCTTTAACACATAAGTTAATAAATAGACTAAATTGGATTTTGTCATCCACCGTTTGAATTTTGCGACAATAATAAATGATTTGCTGGGAACGAAATATCACTCTACAGATGCTGTTCAGCAGACTATTATTGCCGCTGACTTTATTCCTCACAGAAGCGAAGTTGACGGATAAAGAGGAAGGTACTTTTTGTGAATTTACGAGATGGCGCGTAGCGTTTTAATCGTCCATTTATCACCCATATCGTATCGTCCCATCTGGAGGTGGTATGAGCTGCCTTCCTGAGACACTGCTGTTCACGAAGTGTACGTTCACTCACACTGCAATTCTGGAGGGCGCTGCCGGATTTTGACCCGGAGACAGTAAAGGACGCCAATATATTTCCAAGTCGGTTCATGCGTGACTTGGAGGATAAACTCCAAGTTATGGGGTTCCCTGATATGTATTGTTCTTGCAAGTGTGATGGTAGTGGTCATGGGTTTGGACGGTGCTGCCGATGGATCATCGGCGAGTTGCTGCAGTGTTTCTTGTAGATTGTACACACGGCTTTGTACATATGTACAATGTAGATTGTACACACGATTGTACATATGGGCAGCACGGTAGCATGGTGGTTAGCATAAATGCTTCACCGCTCCAGGGTCCCAGGTTCGATTCCTGGCTGGGTCACTGTCTGTGTGGAGTCTGCACGTCCTACCCCTGTGTGCGTGGGTTTCCTCCGTGTGCTCCGGTTTCCTCCCACAGTCCAAAGATGTGCGGGTTAGGTGGATTGGCCATGCTAAATTGCCCGTAGTGTCCTAATTAAAGTAAGGTTAAGGGGGGGGGGGGGTTGTTGGGTTACGGGTATAGGGTGGATATGTGGGTTTGAGTAGGTGATCATGGCTCGGCACAACATTGAGGGCCGAAGGGCCTGTTTTGTGCTGTACTGTTCTATGGTCTATGGCTGCTACTGTGCGTCGGTGGTAGAGATATTGAATATTTGTGGAACTGGTGGCAATCAACTGGACTGATATTGATGACGTAGAAATGATTGGGAGGTTTGGAGCTGCACTCATTCAGGCAAATGGACAGTGTTCCTTTACACTTCTGATGTGTGCCACAGATGGCAAACAGGCTTTGGGGCAATGGTGCCGTGATTTATTCGCTGTATGACAGCTAGTCTTTGTCATCTACTGTTATCCATAGTGGTAATAAGGCTCGTGCAGTTCACTTTATGGCAATAGTAATTCCCAGGATGTTGTCTATGGTGGCATGGAATGTCAAGGGGCGATGGTTAGATCTACTGCTGTAGAAGATGACCATTGCCTCGCATGAGTGTGGTGCGAACATAAATTGCCAATGTCTGCCCAAGCCTGGATATTCTTCAAGTCAAGTTGATCTTGACAGGGACCACTTCATAACATGATGAGTCACGCAAATGGCACTGAACATAGTACAGTCAGGGCAGCAAGGTGGCACAATGAATGAGCGCTGATGCCTCACGGAGCCGAGGTCCCAGATTCGATACCAGCTCTGTGTCACTGTCCGTGTGGAGTTTGCACATTCTCATGTGTATACGTGGGGTTTTCCCCAAAGATGTACATGCTAGGATTGGCAACGCTAAATTGGC
The DNA here is from genome assembly GCF_902713615.1 of Scyliorhinus canicula. Lineage (NCBI taxonomy): Eukaryota > Metazoa > Chordata > Chondrichthyes > Carcharhiniformes > Scyliorhinidae > Scyliorhinus > Scyliorhinus canicula. The sequence goes on from NC_052157.1 coordinate 92,512,371, forward strand.
ACTTAATTGGGAAAAATGAATCGGGTACTCTGAATTTATGAAAAAAAGATATTATGCAGCATTTTGCGAAGATCTCCATATCTGACCTTACAATGGACTGGAGTCAATTAATGAAGAAGTAGAAGCTGGCTGTGCCGAAGATATTATCATAAAGAGGTCCTGCAGTAATGTCCTGGAACTGTTATTGACACTGGTTTTGCTCAGGTTCCTTCATTCTGTACTCGGTCAAATGCTGCCTTCATGTCAAGGGCAGCTTTTCTCCCTGCACGTCCGGCATTCAACACTTTTGTCCGGTCCCGAACCAAGGTTGTAATGAGATAAGAACTGAATGATATGGGTGGCGTGTGCAGACTAGGGGCATTTCACAGTAACTTCATGACATGTTAATGTAAGCCACCTTGTTACAATAAAGAATATTTTTATTATATTTGTGATGCTCGAGACCACAGGTGGAGAATGAGATGGATCATCCACTCAGCACTTCTGGATGATTTTTGTTGCGAATGGTTCAGCCATGTCTTTTACACAGTACGGGGCCCTTCCATCATTGAGGATCTGGATATTAATAAGGCGTCCTCCTCCAGGAGATTATTGAATTTTCCACCACCATTCACGGCTTGATGTGACAGGATTTCAGAGCTTTAATTGTATGCGTTCATCGTGGAATTGCTTAGCTCTGTCTATTACTTGTGCTGTTTGGCACATGTTTTCTGTTGTAGCCTCACTCAGTTGACACCTCATTGTTTAGTGTGTGTGGTGTGGCTTCTGTCATGCCCTGGTGAAGTGAACCACAACTTAACCCTGTATTTGTGATTTTGGAAGAGTGGGGGATCTGCCGGGCCATGTTGTTGCAGTTTGTGGGTGACTCCAATTCAGAAGCTGCTGATGGTCCACATCGCCGCATCGATGGCCACTCCTGAAATTGCAGATGCACACTTGTATTCATAGAAATGCATTGAAGAATAAAATCACCTCACTTTGATCGCCAAACGGCCATAATAACAGTTTCATTGAAACAAATATTTACTGGGCAAAGAGTTCAACGTAACGATAGATGAGTTGGCAGCAACGCCGGCTAACTCATCACGGAGAGGGAGAGGCAATACGCGTATTGTGGGAAAAGGAATCCGGGGATTGTTTAAATCATGTTTTTTTTGTGCTAATTTCTGGAAAGCAATTGCCAGCATATCGATCAGTATTCTGGAAGGTGAGATGAGTTGACAGTTGGAAAAAGAACATAAAATGCTGTATAGTGATATGTAACGAGACTACGAATTGTTTATTAACATATAGTTTTCAGCCGAAGCGAATTACAAGCCGATAGTGGTTTCACATTTGTGAAAACTTTAGCTCATGTACACGATGCAGTCCAGTACCTCACTGGCAGCTTCGGATGCGTGTTCCAAAAACGAGACATATCGCACTCTGAATGACAGGACAGATGATGCAATGGAACAAAAACAACTAAATCACCGCCAAGTGAATATTCGCCTTCACATACATTCGTTTGCAAATTGTTGACCTTATTGTGTACGTATCTGCTCCAGATTAGAGAAAAAGTCGGAAGCAAACGGTTCGCTTAGACCGACTTAACAATCCGTTTATTATTGAGTCTCTAAACGGTGGGGTAAGGTATGCACACCGTATTCCTGTGATTGTACCAACACTAATTAAACCGTCAAAGTTCATGCATCTTGTCTGAACGTATTGGGAGATTGGTGTGGTAAGTTGATATTTTATTCATCTTTTGAAAAATGGTAGTACATTCAAGTTATTCCATTCACTTGGCAATATTATGATGAGATATTTCTCGGGATAGCCCAAAATGGCGGTATTTATTTCGCTGCTCATGAAGGAGATATCTATTAGTTAATTCTTCTGTGCATAACCGATGATAATTGAAATCGCCTGCGCCATTCAGAAAACAAAATCATGACTTGAAGATAAATTCACTATGTTACGATGGAAGACGAAACAGTTATGATGCCTGAAATTTGTAGTTATTGGATACAATAGTTTTGCTTCACATGAGCATTTTCTCATAAGCAATGCAGCCTCACAGGACGACGTGATCCATTAAAAAGCTTGTTTGAATTTAACGTTTCAGAAAAGTAAAAAATTTTCTTGACAACAATCCAGTTTGCAGTTTTGATCGCTGTCTGGTATTCGAAATATGGAATATACGTTTACCAACACTCCGTGGCAATATTTCCTCTCGCAAAATACCGACCTACAGCATGAACACATTTATTCAACCGTGGCTTGGTTTGCTTTATGGCAGAATTGGTCGTATCCTGTCCGGGCACGTTTTACCACATTTTTCGCGGTGGAAACAATGTGCTGAGCATGCACGCAGGTTGTTTGTGCCCTCTGAGTTCCGCTTATCATCACCTTGTTTCTATTAGCTTTCTGTTTGTGCTCACCACTTCCTTTTTTAACAAATATTTTTGTTGTCCTTCCTTATCTAATTTTCTCTTAAATTTACACCCACCAACAATAAACACTAAGCTGTAACGAATACAATATCAATCTCCATATCGACAACCATCCAAACAAACAGCCAAACATCAGACCGCATGTTAACATAAACAAATAAAAATAAATCAGCACTCTCCCATAGTCTCCATTAAGACTTACAGTAGCCCTCCCCAATGCTCCATATCCCCCACCCTCCAAAGTGCGATGTAATCCAATGCTTTAATATACACACTGAATAACGCCCGTGAATTGTCGAACCCCTCCACCCGTTCCCTCAGATCAAACCGAGCTATCTCAAGAGTAAAGAGTGCAGCAGGTCCTCCGCCATGCAATGGTACACAGTGGAGTGGTTGATTTCCACAGCAACAGGATCCGCCTTCAGGCCATGAATGAGGCAAAGGCTAAAACTATTGCCTCCACACCCGGTTGAAACCCCACTGTTCCGAATATGGCGTCCCGTGGGCCCGAGTCCAGTTTCACGTGCAATACTTAAATCTTCCTTCCAGTAATCCTCCAGCTTTGGACAGGACCAACACATATGAACGTGATTTGCATGACGCCCAGTAACGTTTACATACATCCTCTACACACAAAAAGAGCACGTTCATCCACGCCCTTGTAGTACCTTCAACACTATCAGGCGTAACCTCGCCCTAAATCCCACGAGAGGGAGGCATTCAATCTCCAAAACACCTCACACCAGAACCCGTCCTCTATACGCTGTGGAAACTCTTCCTCACACTTTGCCTTGATCACTTCCAGCGTCGCCTTCTCCTCTTCGAAAATTGCCCAATAAACCGCCGACACTACCCAGTTCTTCAGCCCTCCTATTGTCAGAACCTCCTCCAGCAATGTGGAGGCCGGCTCTGCCGGGAAGTTCTGCATCTCCTTCTTGGCAAAATCTCGAACGTGCATGTATCTCAACACTTCCATTGCTCCAGCCTAGACTTCGCTCGCAGCTCCTTCAAACCTATAAACTGACCCCGTGTCTTAATCCCCTTCGCCTTCCATCTCTGCAAACATTTATCCCAGTTCTCTGTGTCAAATCTGTGGCTCCACCGAATCGGCATTTCCCTTGAAACTGTCCTTAAGCCGATGTGTTGGCGAACCTGCCTCCAAATTCCCAATTAAGCTATTATTACCTGACTTCCTGAGTATTTCCCCGGGGCTATCGGGAGCGGCGCTGCTGCGAGCACCTTCAATCTCGACCACCGACACAATCTCTTCTCCATTCTGACCCTCTGTTAAACAACCACTCTGACCCACTCCACACCTTCTCAACATTTGCTGTCAGGTAATAGACATCATGCTCAGAAGTATCAAACCTCCTGCCTCCCTTGCGCTATGTAGCAGCTGCATTCTAACTCTGGCATGTCAGAACTCTAGCACCAGCCGACTGCACCTCCCACTTTTGGTTCGCCCAGCTTTACACTCTCTCCTTCAATTGGTATTCATGAAAGCAGATTAATACAACTCTTGGTGGCTCATTACGTTGGTTTTTGGTCTTAGCGACCGATGGGAACGGTCCAATTCAGACAGGGAGAGTTCCTCACCCTCCCCCATCAACTCTGTCAGTATCGTATTGATGTACCATGTTGACGACGAGCCCTCTGTCCCTTCGGGAAAGCCCACAATTCTGAGTCTGTGCCGCCTCGAGGTGTTCTCCAAATCTTGGAGCTTTGCTCGGAGCCCTCTGTTGAGCTCCACCACCCACTGCAGTACTTCCCCCTTCGAGGTGATCTGATCTCTATGCTGCAACATGGCCTCCTGCACTTCCTTCATCTTTTCACCTCGGCCGCTGCCTTTGCCACAGTTACCCTGACCGATGATTTCTGTGCGACCGCCATCTCCTTCCTCAATTTCTCCATGTGTCTCACAAAGTGCGTCTCCATCTCCACAGCTGTCACATTAGTTAACATTTCCACCATAAGTAGTGCAGCCACACCATGCTTTCAGGCCTCCGCCATCTTATCCGTACTTTTTCTTACGCACTCTTTCCTCAGCGAACCCGCGTTTCTTCCTTTATTCACAGCTGCTCTTCGATTCTTTTAACGGCTTATTTTTCTTTCCTTAAAAAAAACCCCGAAACAGACTTCGAATTTCGGAAAAGAAAATTGTAAGCAGGAGCCACCCAATGTCCATCTTCCCCTCGACATGCAGTGGCCTCGATTCGGGCCTGCCGCCTTGACTGCCTCGTATTCTGTTCCACTCCCGCTGCTCCAACTGCCGCGCATCCGGAGATTCCCGTCTCCACTCCGGCTGCCCGACACTCCTCGGCGTTCTTCAGCGCTTTTAAACCGGCTTAGTTTGGCGTCTGTGACAGAGCGAAATACCGATAAAAGTCGTGGGGGAATAAACAGGGAGATCCCAAAAAAGTCTGAAATAGAAGACACTGGTGGGAGCCTCTTCTTTATTCGGCCGCTCCGCTCGTGAGCTCCACCGGATGTCTGCTTACAGCTTTGTTGACCATTTGTGCAGTAACATGGAATTTGTGATGCAAGTTAAATCCACCACACACATGCTTCGCTTTTCCGCTCTACATATTACCGTGTAGGTGCTATCCACTTGATGAACCTCCTTCTGCCAGAAAAGGCATTGCTACATTATCGATGTCTTGATCTTGGTGGAAGTCACATTCTCCAGAATGGTGTTCTGACGTCGATCAAACTGTTGATGCACTAAAGGTAATGCTTCACCCGTTTCAGCTTCCGAGCATATGCTGTCGAAAATCCATTGCTTCAGAGGAGTGCACGGACTGCACTTGCATGGACGACAGACAGTTTAATGTTCTTAGGATGGATACAGTGGTTTCATGCTTCCAATAGCCTGTACCTACCTGAGTTACTTTTAACGTCAAGCGAGCGATACAAATCGTGATCGTGATGCATTCAAGAAGATGTGAGGTTTTCAACAGCATCACGAGAGTTGTGAGATATTCCGTGCAGTTGCAGGCCCAGGTATTCCTCCACATGGATTGCTTCTTCGTCCATGTTTGCGCAGAGGCAATTTCGGCAAAATCCTTGCAATAATATGTCCTTAATTCTAAAGCCATGAAACTGGAGTGCGGAACTCCAGTTCTGTAAGAACCATGGAGTCCCTTTGCAGATTAGCTGAAGACGTATGGCGGGCACAGTGGCAAGTGTTTTTCATGGTAGTCCTTTCCGGAATGTACGCGTCACTGGTTAGTCTAACATGTATTTCCCATTCCCAGTCGCCCTCCAGAAGGCGATGTTGAGTTTCATTCTTGAAGCACTAAAGTCCCTGAGTTAAACGTAAACCCCGAGTGCTGTTAGGGAGAGAGTTCCAGAATTTTGACATAGCGTCAGTGAAAGAACGGTCGATATATTTCGAAGTCCTGCTGTGAGGAACTTGAAGGTAGTGGTATTCCCAGGTATCTGCTGGTATTGTTCTTCTGGATGGAAGTGCTCGAGAGTTTGAAAGGTGCTGCCTGAAAAACCTTGGAAAGTTCGTGCGTTCGATCTTGTAGCTGGTTGGCACTGTTGCATCAAAGCGCCGGGGACCAGGGATCCATTTCGGCGTTTGGTAACTGCCGGTGCGACGTTGCACGTAACCTCTGTGTCTTCACGTTTTTCTTCCGGATGCCCCGTTTCCTCCCACATTCAAACAAAATAAAGTGAGGTGGATTGGCCATGGTAAAATTGCCCTTGTCTTTCCAACGATGTGTAGGATAGGTAGGTTTATGCGATTACTGGGACAAATCGGTGAAATAGGGGCCAGGAGAAGTGTTCTTTCAAAGGAACTCAAATCTTTTGAGCCGAATGGCCTCAATATGCACTGCAGGGATTCTATCACGCGACTATGATGGAGCAGCAGAACGGACAATACAACGCTATTGAAAATGAAAAACATACCAATATTCTTTCGGATCTAAAGTTTTAATGAACACCCTAGATATCTAATGCTCCATATCATGCTGTTAGAAAAGCAGGGAATTACATTAATCAGTTTGCCCAGCAAACAATTTTGTTCAACAACTTCAGTTGTCCTGCTCTTCTTAGATAAGCAAATGCGGTGTGGGTTCTATCAATTCTTCAACTTCTAATCATGAAACTACCGTGGCGGTCGGGGCACCTACTATTCGTCGACATCTCTACTCTCACAACTGTAACATGGACTAAATGACCCACATTGGATTCGGTGATCTGGATCTGGATTATCTACTCTTCTCACGGTGGCGTGCTGTGCACTGGCGGTGGGACTCTTACTTCACTGCACTTGCCATCAATATTTAGCATTCAAACCACACCAGTCCACCTGAAATCCCGCGGGCGGTGTTGTTCTGACAGCGGGAAAGAGAAACCCATATGCTGGAGAATTCCGGCCAGTGCACTTTTCGAAGATACTCAGCAGGAAGATACCTGTTAATTGCCATTATCGTCATTGCTCAGGTACAACCTTTGTATCACTCATATTGGCCAGATTTAAATATTTATTTAATTGATTATTTCTGCGTTTTTCTCACTCGCAGAGTTGGAAGAATGCAACACTACAGTCAAAAAGTTAGGTGGGAGGAATATAATGATTTACTTACATTATACATGTTTTCATAAATACCTGTTCATATTTTTTATTCACACATCATATAAGCATAATTGGGACTGACCTTCCGTTAAATGAAGAACATAACCAAATCGAAAGAGCAAAAATAAAATCCCTGTCTTTACTGTGTCCTTCTCACGCTGCATCAAGGTTAAAATAAGTGGTTCTTCCACAATAACCGTCAAACACTCCGGTCAAAATTGTACGATTTCACGGAATGGAATAGAATTCTCAAATCATGCTTCCTCTGTTATGGACAAGATAAAATATTGGTTGGTCATTGCATTCTGCATTAGTGACTGCCACAGACACTGGTGTAAACATATACTATTGCTAAAAGTTTCAGTGTGTATTACGTATCAGTATAGAAAGGTTCGGTATCAGGTACTGATCATCTATCGAAAAACGCTTTGTTTTGCTGATGTGATGCGCTTTTAACACCATTAATACGACCTGTATATATGTCAGGCCATACATCAGGCATTTTATTCTGAAGTTGCAATGATGTCAGCTGAACGCAGCATCAGCGCAGAGAGAGACAGAATTAAAAGTTGAGTAGTGAGTTGGGACAAATAGCGGCGAGGTCTATCGGGGAAAGATTTCGAAGATATGTGATTCCTATACGTCCGGTAGCCTACGTTAGAGACATGTTTTAGAGAAACACAGATGTTTCCAGAATGTATTTAATGGAAAGGTTTTGATCAGTAATGGGCCGTGGAATTTACTTTCACGCTGCCAGCGCAGAGCGTCTCTCGTTTACCCCGTGGCGCAAAAGGGCTTCAATTATGCATCAATTGACAAGATGTGGGAATATAGAATCCTCCTGTCAGTGAACTGCGCGCCGCCGAAAAACACGCGTCAGGGAGGCCGTAGAATACGACCCATAAAGTTGTAAATGAAAAGAGAAATGAAGCAATGTAGTAAAACGTGAATTAATATGCTGTTATTTTTATTTCTGTATCTCTTTTTACTCTGAGCAAGACACCTGGGAGGCACGGTAGCAATTTGATTAGCACTGCTGTCGAAAGCGAAAGGGACTCATGTTCAATTCCGAAGAACGGTGATTGTGTGGAGTTTGCACTTTGGTCCCGTCTCTGCGTGTGTTTACGCGTGGTCCAGATTCCTCCCACAGTCCCAAAAGGTGAAGATTAGATTTATTGCCCATTATTTTGAAAAATGGTCCCTGAGTGACCAGGCTAATTCATGATCTGTGGGACTTATGGCGCGAGTGAGCTTAGGTCGAGTGCTCTTTCAGAAGGTTTGTCCAAACACGGGGGTTCAAATGCCATTCTACTGCACTGTGGATATGCCATGCTTCTAGCTCAACCAGGGCACAAATAAGTGAGGAAATTACGTTTGCGTGAATACTTTTCTCTTGTTCCTGTGCGGAGACCGTCGGCGAGGTAAAGCAACATTCATCTCCGACAGGTACATTAAAATTGCGAACTATCATTTTGCCCGGAGAACACCACTGTGGATCACAATAACTTTGCGGAGTTTCCTGGGTACTCAGAAGAGTGGGCACACAGTCTAATTATTTCAGGTAACAAGGAACATTATGAAATAAGCTTTGCACTCTGTCTCATGCATTTCTTTCAAATAACCAATATTATTTCACCTAAAATGTAGCATAACGGCACGCTGTGACATTCGTTAATCGACTGTTCTGAGACAGTGACGGAAATCAGACATTAACTCTCGAATGAATCTGATAATTGGAAAGATAAACTCGGTCAGCTGGCTTAGTGTCTCTTCAATGTGAAGACCCCATTTTGATAATTGTAATGAATATAAAATGTAAGTGGTGTGTAAATGTACATAAACGACCACTACATTGGCCCAATTATATTTTTATAGGTACCATTAATCCATTGCGATAAATCAGTCCCGCCACCTTTAGCAATGTGCATTTCATATTGTAATATGCTTCAACTTCCATGTTACATTTAGCTTCATAGTTTCAAAATACATGTGGCTTCCTTATTTTGTTTCCACCTGTTAATGTCTTGGGATTATTTACTTTCATGTGCATTTAATTTCTTCATCTGTGAAGGAATCCATCTGTATATTTCTGTAATTTTGTCCAATTATTGAAAGTTTGGGTTTTATTGTTTTAATGCAAATATATATCTTACTGCAACATAATTAACAAAGGCAAGAAATATTCGAGAAAAGTGACAGTTTTTCAGGAAGGAAAATAGAAATTGTGTTTCAAATAGTCATCCTTAGACGATAATCACGGTATGCTTCGACGCAGGTGGATGTAACATGGAACAAATTTCAGGACTGGATGCTTGTGTCCTTCAGAGCAGGTCATTACTGTCCAGTATTAAAATTGTCAGGAGGGCGAAAAAGCGTGACGAAGAGTCAGTGGCAAATAGAGGTTAAAGAAATCCAAAGGCTTTTTACACGTACATAAAAAGCAAGAGGGTAGTCAGGGAAAGGTATGGCCCACTGAAGGACAGGGAAGGGAAACTATGTGTGGAGCCAGAGGTAATGGGCGATGTACTAAATGAATACTTTGCATCAGTATTCTCCAAAGAGAAATAATTGTTGGATGATGAGTCTGAAGAAGGGCGTGTCGCTAGCGTGGGTGACATTGAGATCCAAAAAGGCGAAGTGTTTGGCGTCTCGAAAAACAGTAGATGGATACGTCCCCAGGGCAGGGTGGGATGTGACCCAGAATACTGAAGTAGGCATGAGAAGAAATTGCTGAGGCCTTGACTGAAATCTTTGTATCCTTACTGTCTTCAGTTGATGTCCCGGAGGATTGGAGTAGAGCCAATGTTGTCCCATTCTGTAAGAAGGGTAGCAAGAGTAAACCAGGGAACTTCAGGCCAGTGAGCCTCACGTCAGTGGCAAGGAAATTATTGGGGAGAATACTTCGAAACAGGGTCTACTCCCATTTGGAAGCAAGGGGTCGAATGTGCGAGAGGCAGCACGGTTTTGTAAGGAGAGGTCGTGTCTCATTTACTTGATAACGTTTTTCGATTATGTCATCAAGATGATTGATGCGGGGAGGGCAGTGAATTTTGTCTACATGGACTACAGTAAGGCCTTTGACAGCGTCCCTCATGGCAGACTGGAACAAAAGGTGAAGTCATACGGGATCAGAGGTGAGCTCGCACAGAACTGACTAGGTCATAGATGGAAGAAAGTAGCAACGGAAGGGTGCTTTTATTATTCGAGGGCTGTGACGAGTGGTGTCCTGCAGGGATCAGTGCTGAAACTTTTACTGTTCGTAGTATGTATAAATGATTTGGAGGAAAATGTAACTTGTCTGGTTAGTAATTTTGCGGACGAATAAAACGTTTGTAGAATTGCGGATAGCGATGAGGAATGTCAGAGGAGACAGCAGGCTTTAGATCGTTTGGAGACTTGGGCGGCGAGCTGGCAGGTGGAGTGTAATCGGCACAAATATGAGGTAATGAATTTTGGAAGTTCTAATACATGTAGGGAATATACAGTGAATTGTGGAAATCGAAAGAGTATTGACAGTCAGAGAGATCTTGGTGTACATGTCCAAAGGTCACTGAAAGGGGTAACACAGGTGGAGAAGGCAGTCAAGAAGGCATACGGCATGCTTCCTTTATTGGCCGTGGTATCGAGCATAAAAGTTAGCAAGTCATGGTGGACCTCCATGGGACCTTAAATAGGCCACACTTGGATACTAGCGTTCCATTCTGGTCATGCGGAGGGTTTAGAGACAGTGCAGAAGAGAGTTACCAGAATGTTGCCGATTATGGAGGGTAGTAGCTAAGAGGAGAGATTGAATACACTTGGTTTGTTCTCACTGGAACGAACTACGTTGAAGGGCGACCAAATAGAGGTCAACACAATTATGAGAGACAGAGTGGATAGGCAGAGCCTTTTGCCAGGGAAGGGTGATCAATTTTTCGGCGGCAGAGGATTAAAGTGCGAGGCGGAAGGTTTAGAGAATATGTACGAGGCAAGTTGTTTTAAACAGAGGGCAGTGGTTGCCTGGAACTCGCTTCTGGAGGAAGTGAGGAAAGCAGAGACGATTGTGACATTTAAGGGGCATCTTAACAAATACATGAATAGGATGCAAATAGTGGGATATGGGTCCCCGAGTTGCAGAAGGTTTTAGTTTAGAAGGGCAGTATGGTCGGCGCAGGCTTGGGGGGGCGGGGGGGGGGGGGGGGGGGTGGAGGGCATGTTCCTGTGCAACACGTTTCAACGTGTTTTGTTTGTTCTTTGTATTGAAAATAGTGTGTTTGCGCAGTCAATCAGAATTTATTTGATTTCATTCAACAGCAGAGACAGCGGGTGGCAGGAAAGAAGGTAAGCAATTAGTGGAAGTGTTTGACTGGTTCATCAACTTCAATTCGCAAAACTGCACAGATCCATTGAAATCAGCGATGTTTCGTATTAATCTTTTTTCTGAAATGAATTAATGCACCAAAAGAACGGAAGTGCCAAAGCTTGAGTAGTGTGCTGACACTACTGCATGCCGCATGTTGTACACGCCACGTAAAATAAGGTACGGAGTAATTCTTTGTAAGGAAGAGGACAGATTTGCAAGACCAAAAGACCATAAGATATCGGAACAGAATTAGATCACTTGGCCCATCGGGTCTGCTACTCCATTCAATCATGGCTGATATTTTGTCATCCCCACTCTCCCCTTAATCCCCAGAATCCCCGATCCCATTATTAACCAAGAACCGAATTATCTCTGTCTTAAAGACACTCAGTGAATTGGCCTCCACAGCCTTCTGCGGCAAATAGTTCCACAGATTTACCAAACTCTGGCTGAAAAAATCCTCCTCATCTCTATTTTACATCTATTTAATCTGAGATGGAGTCATCTGGTTCTAGTTTTTCATACAATTGGAAACATCCTCTCCACATCCACTCTATCCAGTCGACGCAGTGTCTTGTCCGTTTCAATATGATCCACTCTCGTCCATCTGAACTCCTACGAGTACAGACTCAGTGTCCTCAAATGTTCCTCCTAAGACAAGTTCTTCATTCCAGGTATCATTGTGAAACTCCTCTGGACCCTTTCCAAGGCCAGCTCATCCGTCCGTGGATATGGGGCCCACAACTGCTCAGACTACTCCAAATGGGGCCTGACCAGAGCCTTGTACAGCCTCAGAAGTACATCCCACGTCTTGTATTCTAGCCCTCTTGACATGAATGCCAACATTGCATTTGCCTTCTTAACTGCCGACTGAACGTGCACATTAACCATAAGTGAATCGTGAACAAGTATTCCCAAGCCCGTTTGTGCTTCTACTTTCCAAAGCATTTCCCCATTTAGAAATATAGTCAATGCGTCGATTCCTCCTTCGAAAGTGCAAAACCTCACACTTTTCCACATTGTTTTTTTCATTTGCCACTACATTGCCCACTCTCCCAGCTTTTCCAAGTCATTCTGCAGCCCTCCTTGCTTCCTAATTACTACCTGACCCGCTACAGATCTTTGTATCATCAGCAAAGTTAGCAACGGTGCGTTCAGAACCTTCTTCCAGATCTTTGATGAAGACTGTAAGAACTTGTGGTCACAGCACAGACCCCTGAGGCACACCACCATCACCAGCTGCCATCCTGAAAGTGACTCCTTTATCCCCAGTCTTTGCCTTTGGCCAGTCAACCAATCCTCTGTCTATGCCAGAATCTTACCGTGAACACAATGGGCGTTTAAATTACTTAACTGTCTCCTGTGCGGCACTTTGTCTAATCTCTTCTGGAAATCCTAATAAATGACGTCCACTGATTCTCATTTGTATAACTTCCTTGTTACCTCCTCCAAAAACTCTAACAGATTTGTCAGGCACGACATCTCTTTTACAAAGCCGTGCTGACTCAGTCCTATTTTACCATGCAGTTTCAAGTGATTCGCGATATAATCTTCAATAACAGACTCTAAAATCTTACCAATGACCAAAGCCAGGTTAACTGGCCTATAATTTCCCGCCTTCTGCCTCCCTTCCCTCTTAAAAAGTGCTGTTAAAAAAGCCACCTTCCAGTCCTTTGGGAACCTTCTAGCCTCCAGTGATTCCTGAATGAGCATCACTAATGCCTCCAAATTTCGTCATCTATCTGGTTTAGGACCCTGGGTTGTAGTCCATCCGGTCCAGGTGGCTTATTCACCTTCAGACCTTTCATTTCCCACAGAATCCTCTTCTTACTAATGGTCACTGCACTCACCTCTGCCCCTGGTTCTCGTGGAGCTCTGGCATGCCACTGGTGTCTTCCACTATGAAGACTGATGCAAGGTAACTATTCAGTACGTCTACCATATCTTTGTTTCCTTTTATTACTTCTCCAGCCACATGTTCTAGTTGTCTAATGTCTATTTATGCCTCTCGCTTACCTTTTATATATTGAAAACACCTCTTCCTATCTTCCTTTGTATTACTAGCTAGCTTGCATTCGTACTTCATCTTCTCCAACCCTATTGCTTTTTTGTTGTCCTCTGCTCGCTTTTAAAGGCTTACCAATCCTATGGTTTACCACTAATCCTCGCCACTTTGTATTCTTTTCCTTTAGATTTGATTCTGTCCTCGACATCCGTCGTCAGCCTTGGATGCCGTGGAATATAATGACAGGAACTTGGCAGTCGTGAGAACTATCTTTTCCATATGTCAGCGCACCCGCGCGCCTGTATTCTCGGCATCATGGTGTAGCTATAATCCACTTGTCAAGCAGAGAGATAGAGGGCGGGATTCTCTCAGCCCACGCTGGGCCAGAGAATGGCCAGGCCGGCCATGATCCGTAAAATGCTGCCACGACAGCGGGCCGTCGATTCTCTGGATACTGTAGAATCGGTGAAATAGGTCCCGGTGCACACAGTGTGGCACCGGTTGGGATCCACTGTATGTCCCCACCCACCGGTGGCTCTCCGCTCGGGATGGTCTGCGGGACGGCCCAAAAAAGCCCGAGTCCCGCAGGCACCGTTCACATCTGATCTTACCCAGCGGGACCTCGGCATCCATGGTGTCTGGGGCGGCCTTCTGGGGGGAGAGGGCGGTCAAGGGGGTACGGGCCGCGGGGGGATAAGGGATGGGTGGAGCTCCCACCGTGGCCTGGCCCGCGATCGGGGCCTACCGATCGTCGTGAAGGCCTGACGGGTTGGTGTATTTTGCTTCAAGCCGGCCCCTCTCGCCCTATGCTACGTTGCACGGGGACTGCGCAGAGAAGAAGGCTATGGCGCATGCCGGCATTCGCGCCAGGTACAGAGCACATGGACGCATTCATGTCGGTCGCAGCACTTATGCACGGTTTTGTGCAGGTCGCAATGCACATGTGCAGACCCGCAGCACCAATTTAACGCCTGTATCCCACGTGGGGTTTGTCTCTCGAGTGTCGTGTTGGTCTCCTGAACGTCAGTGGATCACTGTACTTAGCAGTCTGATGACGCCGTCGTTAATCTCTCCAGTTTTGTTACGTCAGTCTCAACACTCTGCCTTCAGTTGCCAAAACATCCGGCTTGAATGGCACCCTTTTCAGAAAACGAGTGCCGGATTTTTAGGTCACGCCCGCCATGAAACTAGAAATCTGCTCCAGAAATCAAGCACCTTTAACTGCTCCAGGCCCCTTCTCTGAAGATTCATGTCGCAGACTAGGCTGTAAAATCCCGCCCCGCAATACCTTCCATCATGAACTCGCCAACATTGAGGGCATTTAAAAACTTATTGGATAAGCATATGGATGATAAGGGCATAGTGTAGGTTAGATGGCCTTTAGTTTTTTTTTCCATGTCGGTGCAACATCGAGGGCCGAAGGGCCTGTACTGCGCTGTATCGTTCTATGTTCTATGTTCTATAAATGGACAGTAAAATCACTGTGTGCGCCACCTACCTGACGCACTAAAGGAATTCAGTAATACTCCTTCGACAAAAACGTACAAACCCACTGGCACTACTAACTAGTAGAAGTGAAACAGATCGATTGGCAGAAAATAATCTTTAAGGATAAATCCCCTATTCCCCCAAATCGGAGTTAGGGACTTGAAAGGATATGAAAATGAAATGAAATGAAAATCGCTTATTGTCTGGAGTATGGTTCAATTAAGTTACTGTGAAAAAGCCCCTAGTCTCCACACTCCGGCGCTTGTTAGGGTAGGCTGTTACGGGAATCGAACCGTGCTGCTGGCCTGCCTTGGTCTGTTTTCAAAGGTAGCGATTTAGCCCAGTGTGCTGGCTCACTGTCGCTGAGTCAAAACCATGTAAACACCTCCCACAAAATACCGTGGAAGCACCTTCAGCACATTGATTTCAGCTTTTCAAAATGCATCATGCATCTATCTTTAGGTGCTATAAGTGTTCGCCAAAACAAAATTGTTCAAATGGGGAAGAGCGCTTTTTGTAGGAACGTAAGGTGATTACATTAGGAAAAATCAGTGTAAGTGCTTCAGGCAGGTTAAGGAAAATCAATATTTGATGCTTGAAGAAAACCAAATCATAAAATGAAACTTGAAAATAATATATTGCTTCCGAGTTCTAAATTCCGACTTACTTGTATAATTTTGGAAAACAATAAATGTAACACGTAAACAAAGTATGATCAATTCAACATACAACTATTCAATTTTATTTCAGAATTAGCCACCTGCAAAGAATTGCTAAAAGATTTAGGTGAGCAAAACACTTTGAACCTGTTTTAAACGGTCACATTTGGAGTTATCATCGATCTAATCATTTTAATTGTAAACTGACTGATCAGGTAGGAAACTTTGAATTCCTATTCCACCAATATCCGTTGCCACCACTGCTCTCGTTCAGTCTCCACTGGTGTCCATATTAACTGTGCTGTCGCTAAACTCCACCACAATCCGGCTCTTTCATCATAACAAACAGTCTGTATCTTTATTGTCAATGATGAGTAAGATACATTGTAAAATATTCCTCGCGTTTAACACATTACAATCAGTAAACCAAATGACCATCATGGATTATGGGCAACGTGGAGACGATTTTTGAATGTATTTAAATAAAAATAAAAATGTATTCCCCCACAGAAGCAAAGTTAGAGGGAAAAGAGCAAGGTACTTCCTGAGACAGGTTATAATAAATAGATTTGAAATAATATTTAATATACGTGATTAATTGATTCGGAATCAGTTCTCGGCCATTGCATTTAGAAGTACTATAATCAATTCGATGTTAACTCGCTTGAATTAAGTGGTTCCATTGAAGTTTATTTGTTTTGAGATTTAGTGTATGTTCTTTGACTGGTCTGTATGAAGATGCATTTTCGTTTCGGAAAGATTATTAGAAATGATAAACCAGTAAACAACTGCAATCAGTCAATACATTTTCAATTAGATCGCTTCGTTCTAATTTTCAAGCTTGCCTACGATCAGTGTGGTACAAATAAAAAATGCACACCCTCTCATTGCAGGGTGCTTATTAATGCTTTGTCGCCATTAATGTTTACACATATGCATGGTACAACTCATTCACGAAACAATGATTGTAACAGCCCACAATAAGATCAAATTTAGAACATTTAGAACAAATTTCGTGTAACACAATATCTCCGTTCAGCAGAGTCAGATAAGAACTATCATAATTCATCTGTCTTTACAGTAAAATCAAATTTACATACAGTAATTTTTCATGAACAATGTATTTTCAAAATTGAAATGGAACAGATCAATGCGAAACAAATAAAAAAGGAAAGCTAGTTATGTCCAGGTTGTTTGTGTGAATGTCTTGTGATTGGGGAACATTAAGGTGGGGGGGGGGGGGCGTCATCATCAAGATAACGAACAAATTGAAAAATAGAGACTAATGATTTGTTGTTGATGCTGACAAGCCAAAACATTAATTCTTCATTTTGTAATGCTACATTTGGGTATGGTACGTTTCCCAATTCAAATATGTGCGCTTGATTTCCGTCAGCCTTCGAATTATCACAAGTCGGGTACTGCTGCCACATTAAAAGACATCCTTCCATGGCGCACAAATAGCTAATTTTATGGGATATGGAATCCAGCATCGGTGGAAAGACAGGAGAGTCGGTTTGCATGCCACTGCGTGTGCTCGATGGCATGACATGGCATACCCACGAGGCATTATGCCAACGACAAAGTACTAACGTTGTCAACCACCCGCTGCTTACAAATTTCAGAACGTAATCGCTCAAACTTTATATCATTGCAGAACTGGACAGCAACTGATGCAGATCTGTACTGTGCTGAGCATTAGACTAATAGTTGACTGATGGCTATCTGTTAGCCTGGCAATAAGCATTACTTACTTTTGCGCGGTCGTTTTTAAATGTCATTGTCTGCGCAGCATCATTTTTGGTGATCGTGGTCATTTCGGAATGTCACTGGGCGGTGGAGTGAGCGGGCCCTCGAGGGCTGTGGGTGAAATTTCCTCCAAGAGGTAGATCATTGTTTTTCAAGTTATGGTAGTTGCCATAATTCGACTGGCAAGATTGTCCGATCAATTCGGAGTTTTGACGTCTTATAATAGACGTTTCGAAAATAAAGAAAACTGAGCGACAGATGCTGTTTTTCATTATGTAATTTGAACTCCTTACCTGGTGATTTCCAATGGCGCTGGACGTTGTGTGTGAATGGGCATGTGGAAATCGTTGATATGATATTAAATTTCCATCTTGCCATGTATCCCTTAAGTTTAAATTGTTCATGAAAGTTAAAGTGGTAAATGAGAAAATGGCGGAAATATTTGGCCTCCCAGTCGCATATTTCTCAGGGGTATGCCGTTCGCCGGCATCGTGACTCTCCCTTCCCGACGCGTGGCAATGCAATTTCCATTGAAGTCACTGCGCGTCCCCGAGAAACACATGCTCCGCGGTGAGCTTCCCGCAGCGAAAAGCGATTCTCAAACGCCGGATAATTTGAAATGCACTGTGAAATTTACATTTGCCGTTCCAGTCGTGAGCTAAAAATTATATCTCAATCACGTTGAGATATAATAGAATGTAAAACTTTGGAGCAATAATCAGTTTGGAAGAAACTGGTGTTTTTCGTTTGAGTATGGGTTGCATGACGATATTATTATCCATGTTTTCTGGCACGTTGCATCTGCGCCACATAGTTAGCAATGGACTGACCGGGCCATGCACTTGTGTAATTTTGTCAGTGAAATGCCACATATAAATTGATATACTTCTCAGATGCCCACGATATTTTAGACCGTTTGTAGCGCCGTCCACGGTGGAGAGAATGTTTTCACGGGTACGGTAAACCAAAACCCGAAGGACCGCTGGCCGGTAATTGAAAACAAAGATGAGGAAGAATTTATTTTCATGGATGATGGTGAAACTGTGGTACTCACTGCTTGAGAAGGCTTCGAAATCCTATTCATTTGGTGTCTTTCCGATTCAGCTCGATAGAATTTTGACGAGTAAGGGTATCATGGGTTAATGGGAGAAAGCAGGAGAATGGGGATGAGAAACATATCAGCCATGTTTGATGGCAGAGTAGACAGGATGCGCCGAATTGCTTATTCCAGCTCCAATGTCTTATGGTCTTGTGGTTGACGTAAATCATGCCACAACAGCAAAATGGCGACAGCATCATGTCACAGGTCGGATTATACACCAAGCTGCAATGCGTCGCCAAAGACGTCATTCTGTTACTTGCCAACAATAAGTGAGGGCCACCCGGCAGAATAAATCAGCGAATGTAGAGGGAGAGAGAGACTGAAATATTTACGACATTTTTGAATGGCTTTGTATGCTGAAAGAGTTGAAGATCTGGTGATCGACAATTTCAAGCAAAATAACAACATTGGTGATGGAGAGAACGGTGATATTGCAACCAACTGGAAATGTTAACGAAACAGAAGGATGAATAGATTTCACAGGCAAGCGGTGAAAGTAAATGGAGGGCGTTCCTCTTTCTTCCAAATGCTGCGACGAGAGTCCAGAATGCATTTAGTTGTGCAGTGCTGGGAAGTCGACGTCTGCCATTCATGTCAAGGCAAATCAGTTTGCCGGACGAATGGGCATGATGATCAATTGTCGTTGAGGAGTCTGGCTATGTGTTTGTTTTCTTTTAATATCGAACTTATATAACTTTAATAGGTTTTTTTTTACAGTGCTTAACTCTGACATCCGACCAAAGTGCAAACACTTCGATCGAGCTATTATACTCCATCCAAGTATCTTCATCAATTTTCTCATGTGACAGCACAGCACACTATTAATTGCGCTCATTTTAAATGATTGCCTGTCGTGTCCCGAAATACAACTGTACTAAGTCATATCAGCCAATTGTTGTACTGGTGTGTGCCACGTTTCTCAACGGGTATATATTTTCTTGTCTCCCCCACTGTGTTCTTAGTCTGCATTTGATCCTTAGATGTATCTAGGAACACCTTTCAAGGTTTTGATCACATCCAATGCGTCACAAACCAATATGGGAGAAGAACCGATGTGGAAATATCATTAAAATACTGAATGTTCCACTCACGAACAATTCGGTCCATGATACATAAAGTACAAGATATATAAGACTGACATAATGCAGACACCAGAGATCTAAAATAGAAAAAGGAGTCAATGGAAACAAGCGCACAACGATAAAGCCCATTAAAGTTTAGCTCTCTGAGGTTTCGTGTGTTTTCGTCTCAGATGCTCGATACCTGTAAATTTAGCATATTCTCCCGATTTTGTCGTACTTTGGTTCTCTAAATTAAATACAACCTACGGCGTCTTATAAATCTGTTGAATTACGTTCAATAATTGATATTTTTCATGAACAATTCCTTTTCCTGCACTGTCCTATTTCGAGTCGTAAATTCAAATAATAACTGATGTCTCTCTTTTCCGGGACTGACCTCATAGCCTACATCGATCCGTCTTGAAATTCTCTTTTCTTCTATCTGGACAATAAGGGCGTCAAAACTATTTTCTTTTAGGAATTTAATGTCCTAAGATATGCTTAGATATTCTTTAAATTTGAGACATTCTTCAAAATAAAGGTAGCTAAAATGAATTTGGATGCAAATGTTCAGTGTGCATGAACGCTCGAACATTTCGAAAGATGTTATAGACAATCTACCGGAAACTGTAGTTGCATCCCTTCTAATATATAATCAGTAATATACATTGGAAATAAAACAATGGTAGTGCCAAATCACATATTAATAGATTGCCTTCAACAGCTGGAACTTTACGTAATGTCAAAGAAGGGTTGTGATTTCTAAATGTTTGTTCCTGCTCTGGCGTTATTATCAATTACACTAACTGTAAAATCAGCGATAACATATTAACATACTGTTGATAATAATGCAATACTTTGCATATATGCCACACGCCGATCAACAGAGCGTGAAACCGCCTAAATAAAAAAACAATCAACTTCCATATTAGATTTTATGCGTCAGGAGAATTTCTGGAAGCTTGAAAAAATAACATTAATGAATGAGAGAGGGCGAGGACATGGAAGCTCCAAAATTGACATGGCGTGTATTCAACTCATATAGATCATTGTGGCGTGTTAGTTCGTATTAAAAGTTAGTGACATTCCTCAAACCGATATTTCAGTCTTTGTTTAAAATTATTCATTTGCTTTAAATCGGCGCCATTTGAAATTCCACAATCATTGCATGTGCATAATTGATATTAAACATCCTTACACTGTCCTCTCGACTCCAAGAACATAAATACCCTGCACACGTGAGACTAAAGCAGAGCATTATTTTTTAGAATGCTGGGACTTCGCGGCTGATAGCCCATTGCCATCGCGTCTACAAACGGCTGGTGGATGCAGTACAAGTAAGGGACACAAAATTCACATTCAGAAATAAATTTCGAATTCAGTGATAATGAGGGCAAAGAGTGAAACGTGATCATGATGCTGAGCAGTACATATGACTGAGACAAATTATATTAATCTTTTATAAACACATGAGAAGCAGGGTTTGCTCGCTAGTTCAGGATTTATTAACTAATCCCAATTTTCCTCGTGAATGCATTGTTAAGCTAATTTTTGAACGGCTGCAGAGCACGGGTCTAAGAATGCTGACAGTCCTTTCAGAAAGGGAGTGCATGGGAGTTGCCCCAGTCGCAATCAAAGACCCGCGATATATGTCAAATTGAGGATGGTGAGTGGTAGGGAGGGGCAATTGGTCATTATATAACTACTCTCGTTTCTTCCCGAGGCGACTGTCCCCGTGGGGTTGCAATCTCCGGTCTAAGCATCGTTGATGTGTGTTTCTAGCCGGCACCTTGTCCATGCTGTCACTTGAAAGCTTATGGGGAGGGTGAATGTTTGAAGACTTTGCGCTCGCTTCTCCGGTCAACGAGCTGCGTTTTATTGAGCAGCATGACGTTCGCTGTTTGCTGGATTCTATCTTCCCTCTTATTTTACTACGGCAATCTCTCTTTGTCACCTCAGTACGCTGCCGGGAAACCGGAGAGCGGAGATGTATTGTTGGCGGGAAAGGTGAGCGTGACAATGAAGCGTGGTTCTTTGTTTGGCTGGCGTGGAACTTCCTGACTTTTGAGAAAGCTGTGCTCATCCAGCAAAATGGATCCTTTGCTGGAATCTCCTGACGCATGCCCTGTTTGTGCTGGTGCCACTTCGGGAGTTGAACGGCGAAATAATCACGTTGTATGCGACAGCTCCGTCCTGATGTTTGAGTCACATAATCATATGAATCGTCAAGTTGATTTTATGCAAACACAGAGGATGCAGATATTGTGGGATATTTCGATCATGCAATTGCCGGAACAAATTTAATCGTAAGATAGTTTCTGGTTGCTGATTGGCATAGTGGGACACCAATGTCGATTTTTGTCGTTGCGACTGTTATCCAGTCTGTGTTGTCTGCCGGCATCAACTGGTTTTGAATATTTGCAGATGGACAAGCCGCATGCTTGTAACTGAGTAATTGTGCGGAAATGTAGCCAGGGCAGACATTTTGTTTCCGAATAAGATTACGTTCGCACAGATGACGTATATAGTAATTTGAGCTTCGGTAACCTGAAGTATTGTAAAAAAGTGATGTATGTTAATTTCGGAAGAGCGTTAACCTGTGGTAATTTACGGCGTTATAAATTTAAATGGACGACTTCGAAGACTTCGGATTTACAGTCAAATTTATGGTATTTTCTGGAAGGGTTGTGCGGAACAGTTGAACTACGGCCGGCTAGGTTAATCGGATTTAAACAACCTTAGGAATTATTCAAACTGTTTCAATTTAGAGGTATAATTTTACACATTTTGAAGATATTATATGCCATTCCATGATTTTACTGAATGTAAAACTGTGTTGTCGATGGTGCATATTTCAGCTTCAAATTTTTCACAACACTGGATATTTAATTGAGACAATTAGGAAGACGGGACAATGGTAAGTATCGGATATGATGCAACATCATATATACGTTTATCATGCGGTTGTACAATGGGGTGGAAAAAAAATAAAGTGGCAGACGGAAGACAGAAATTGGGCATATTGTCGGACTAAAATTAATTAGTTCACACGTATATTTCGTAGGACGTAGGACCCACAACTTTACGCAACCATTGCACTGGATAGGGATGATACAGGCAAGATATGTGCAAGAGGATGACTTCTATACAATGTTAAATTGTAGTTATCTACAATTACATTTCATACTAACGCCTTGTACGAAGTACAGGCAACTTAATAAAGCAGTGAAAATAAAGGAGTGTTTCTGCGTCGAAATTTATTACTGCGTTGCAACATTTTGTATTAGGAGACTGGTTTACGATTCTGAAAAGTATGTTCAGTTAAAATTCAACTTATTTTCGTTTGTTCTGTGGTCCAGAATTATCCACCTGCAAAGAATCGATAAAGAAGTCAGGTGAGAATATAATATTTGAATGGGACAAAACAGCTGGCTGCACACCTCGTGTATCCCATTATACCAATTACAAACGGACTAATAAATATAAGATTGCTTGTGGCACTTATACAAGTTATTAGATTATTGTTATCATTAAATTAGGTTATCATTAAATACGAAAATTCAAACAGTATTCCCGACCTGAATATTTCCTTGCTGTGTATTTAACACATGTGGCGAAACATTAAATTGGTATTATTGGTCGTAAATGTACCATATATCATAAAATGTTGAAAATAACAGTACCGAGCAGTGAATAAATAGTGAAAATATTTTCCTGATCGATAATTTCACAGCAACCGATGTCAAAACGTAATCAGTAGTTCATATTTCGTCAGCTGACCATTTTCTGATCTGTGAACCAGAAACCGAAATTACATTCATTGATTGGAAAATGTCTGCAACTGTGTTTACCCCGAATAGAAGAAAATATGAAAGAAAAAGAGAATGGTAACTTGGTTGAAAACATCGCCATTTCCAACATTTGTTGTTTTCGTTTCAGGTTAAAAAGCCACTTTTCAGCCTAGTTTGACCTGGACATAAATACTGAGCTCTGGGCTGAAATGATCGCCGAGATTCACTTTCCCCACTGACAAAGCACGCGCGGCAGCGGTATTCCCGCTGACGTCGGGTGCTTCAATGGGAAATCACATTGGTTCTTGCGGGACGATAGAATACCGACTCCGCAGCACCGCGCTTGACCGAGAAAAAAGTGGCTGAGGGAGCGGAGAAGATATCAAACCGCCAGAGGTGTGTCATGCATTTGAACAAGCCCAGGGCACATGCAGAGGCGAAACTGAACGACAAACGGTTTGATCGTTTACAAAGCTCTTCGATTCGGCCATGTGCCGGCATGGGAGGAATAATCGAGATTAAAAATTAATCACGGAGAAGGCCACGAGGGCAAGTGGATTTGCGGTGGGTGCATTTGGAATTCAAACAGATAGATTGGCTCGCACAATAGTTTACTTATTGTTTTTGTTTCCACGCTATACCTTGGAACTATTCGTCATTATCCTGGTGATGCCATTATTTAGTTGATTGGCACAACTTGGCAAAGAGCGCCGCAAGCTCTGAAAATAATCTTTAGTATTATTGCTGTCAGTCATCATGACCAGTGAATATTTCAGTTAATTTAGCTTGTCTTGCTATTATGTGTCGTAGATAGAATTGACCAAAAATGTAATATGGGGAACACCCATGGAAAACCTCTAAGTTGTTCAGTAGCCTCTGACAGAATCTAAACGATCGCTCGCCACAGATTCTCTCCGCAGATGGAGCCAAACCAGCTGAGGTCATTCATCTGTTTCTGTCCTCAGTAGAGATTTCGAACACCCACAGTATTTTCGTTGTCAATTAGATGGCTATTGCAGCGATCCCAGGACACCCAGAACCGCCAGTGGATCACCCACTCGACACATTTGATGGAAAATGTTACAAATGTCAAGCCTAATCTTTTGAAATGATGTTCGGGGCTGCGGCTCACTGATGAGGGACATATTTGTGATGCCTCCTCCTTGAGTGAGTTTTCGAATTGCCCTTCGCCACTCATTTCTTCACCTGCCAGACTGCATAACTTTCAGTACGCTTTTTGTGGTGTCTCTCACCTCGTATTTCTCACCCCGTGTCGATCACAAGCTCTCCTCGCTTTCGAGCAAACAGGCCCCTCTTAGTTTTATCAATTTTCCAGCATGTTTTCTCAATGCCTGACGCTGTTTCTGCTCGTCATATTTCACTTTGCATTTAAACACTTCATTAATTGGCGTTTTGCTCATATTTGTGTGAGGGTTATGCCATTTTATGCGCTGAAAGACATTGCCACGGAGGTACATGGACGAAGGGATTTGAGCTGTTTGACCTGTTTATAATCAAACCCGTTTATAAATATCGTCACCGAACATGATGATGTCACATAATTATTAACTTGAACAATACTTGATAGGCGACACACAGGCACTAGCGAATCTGAATTATATCTTCAAAGAATTGTTACACAATTTTGAAGTTATGGACGCCGTGTAGCACAGCGCAGGATCCAGTGATATCTGAGAGATCAATGCTTACTGTTCTCCTGATAAATATGGCTGGGATTGACGAAAGGTTTTGCACTGTACAACGAATCGGATGATTCCACCAATGGGACGACCACATGTGACTCAATCAATAAACTTAGTCAGAAGAAAATTAATCAAAACATTCATTTTATCTCTGTCTTTGTGTCTAGAATTATCCACGTGCAAAAAAGCATTGCAAGAACTGGGTATGTTTGGTGATATACAGCGGGTCAAAACTCGCCGTTTCAGCCTGAGATCATTCACACGTTCGTAAAAATAAAAGGTGATGTCTAATATTTGTGGTTGCAGAGCAGACCAAAAGCATCAAAAATGCACGCAAAGTCACTGCTACCACAGAAAAACATTGTGGCAGAGCTGGCGCCAATTTATCACAGAGCAACAGATGTCACAACACCTTTTAAAAAATAAATTTATATTACTCAATTATTTTTTCCAATTACGGGGCAATTTAGTGTGGCCAATCCGCCGACTCTGTATATTTTTGGGTTGTGGGGGCAAAGCCCACGCAGACCCGGGGAGAATGTGGAAACTCAACACGGACAGTGACCTAGAGCCGGGATGAACCTGGGACTTCAGCGCCATGAGACAGCTGTGCTAACGACTAGGCCACCGTGCTGCCCGAAGCACACCTTTTAATTGTGGCAGCATAACGCCTGGTTGGGAAAACGTTGTCCTTAAGTCACTTCACACGAGAGTTAATCATATTAATTCGACATTTGCAATTGATCTTGGTATGCCATCGAATAAAACAATACCCCATATTAAAGTGCAAGAATAATGTAATGGACACATTTATTTGTTTGACAAATCCACATGAACGTGAGAGATGATACATGAATATTAATAAACAGACTCTTCTTAACCCAGTCAATACCACTTTAGGTAAAACATAGAATTTACAGTGCAGAAGGAGGCCATTCGGCCCATCGAGACTGCACCGGCTCTTAGAAAGAGCACCCTACCCAAAACCACAACCCCACCCTATCCTCACAACCCTGTAACCCCACCCAGCACAAAGAGCAATATTGTACACTAAGGGCA
Source organism: Scyliorhinus canicula (assembly GCF_902713615.1). Lineage (NCBI taxonomy): Eukaryota > Metazoa > Chordata > Chondrichthyes > Carcharhiniformes > Scyliorhinidae > Scyliorhinus > Scyliorhinus canicula. The sequence goes on from NC_052157.1 coordinate 92,538,350, forward strand.
ATTTAGCATGGTAAATCCACTAACCTGCACATCTTTGGACTGTGGGAGAAAACCGGAGCACCCGGAGGAAACCCACGCAGACACGCGGAGAACATGCAGACTCCGCAGAGACAGTGACCCAAGCTGCGAATAGAACCTGTGGCCTTGGAGTTCTGAAGTAATTGTGGTAACTACTATGCAACCGTGCTGCCTAAAAGTAAAAGTAAGAAACTTTTTTTTTGGGCGCCTCTCAGATAGCTTCAATTCAGTATTAATTGGGATATGATGGTCGGTGTAGAGATGTTGGGCCGAAATGCCATTATCCATGTCGTATGACTCAGAATTTATATGACCCTATTATGCAAATAAAACACCCATGACAAATGCTGCAACTCTGAAAACTCCACGGGCGCGATTGTACATTTCTGAGAGTAATTGTTGACACCAACGGATTATTCGTGAACTTTTACGACATAAAGATCGGCGCCACAAATGCACCGATTCTGCGACAATTAATGGGATAGGAACGGAGCGGTGGAAAACACAATCAGTTTAATGAAAAAAGGTGCGGCAGTCTCTAGGTCGGTGATTCACACTCACGGACCCAACCCATCCCCTTCCCGCCCCAGCACACTAGTGACGCTACCCCCTTGTCCTGGGTAAGGCCAAACCCCAACCTGCCCCACATGCCAGCACGAATGCCAGCCGCCATGGCGAGGTGCCCTCGCCAATGAGGCCACCATATACCGAACCTGTGTGCTGCTTGCGTCAGAACGTCTAACCGTTGTTCTGTCTGAGTTCACCCACCCCCTCACTCCAGCTGGAGAATGCAAACAACCGCCGTGAGCGGGAGAGGACTGGAGGGGAAACAGCAGACGTGCGGTCCTTCACCATCCACGAGTAGATGGCATTGGCTTTGGTCGATGGTCCGGAGGAAAGGGAGGTCAACGATGTGGTGGGCGAGAAAGTGAGACGCTGCTTAGTTATGCATCCCCATGACACATATATGCCCCACCCCACACACCCATAATCCCCTCACCCCAAAAACCCCTGACCCCTCTCAGCCCTGTCAGCGACTTACAAACCAATGTACCATTAACCATTTACAGTGGAAAAATGACCATGCAAGTCGTTTAATACGATGATCGTTTATTACACGCATACAAAGTTTTTTGTTTTTTTTAAATTTTAGGTTAGCCAATTATTTTTTCCAATTAAGGGGCAATTTAGCGTGGCCAATCCACCTACTCAGCACATTTTTGGGTTGTGGGGGCGAAACCCACGCAGACACGGGGAGAACGTGCAAACACCACACGGACAGTGACCCAGAGCCGGGATCGAACCTGGGACCTCAGCTCCGTGAGGCGGTTGTGCTAACCACTAGGCCACCGTGCTGCCCTACACGCATACAAAGTTAACACACACATCCAAGATCAACTCTAAACTTGCACACAAGAACGACACTCAGTTCACGTCCAAGTGACTGGCAGGCACAGAGTAGGAATTGTATTATCTGGAATCCGTCACCTGACAGTGCTGGAGGTCTACTGCTGGTCGACTGTGTCCCAGGTTCTGGTCCCTCTGTCGATGGCTTGAATGTTCATCTCCTTGGATGGTGACCGTTTCACTGTTGTTGCCGTCGGTGGACGAGGGAGCGGATAGCGAAAAGGGCTCGAAGGACCGAATGACGGCCTCCTGCGTCTATTTTCTGTGCTCCAATGCTACGTCTGCGCTGTAGGATTTGCATATTTTCAAGCTGCATCCTGTCGGACTGTGTTCCTGTGTTGCCATTGCCCGATCTGTTTTGATGGTTGCCATTTTAGATGCAGCACCACTCACCCTACTGACCCTCACCACCCCCTTACTTACCCTCCTCTGCCCCAAAACCCCCACTCCACCCCACAGACACCCGGCCAGCTGTCCAATGATACATGTCGTCTTGTGTGTTGCAGGACCTGCCTGAATAGATGCCGGCCCATCCGGAATCAACAGCACCCAGCAGGTGGCAGAACTTGTGCCCCCCAGATGGCCGAACCGTAACGGGCAGACCAGCCATCTGACATAGACTCCCGGCACCCCGGATCTTGGGTCGGTGGAAAATAGTGACTTTCCATTCCTGCTCTCTCCAACACCATTGAGCATCCCAGATTATGTCACATCGGTCGGGCACATTAGGGAAGAGGCTAATGCAAGAATATGTGGTGCACACCAGAAATCGCATTCCACAGAGCAGGTGGAGGTAGGAGCAGCCGGCGGGCCGGACATTCGGACGGTTGGCCGGCCACAGGAACTGGCTGCCAGACTGACGGTTTCCGGGCTCCTGGAAAATGCAGTGTCAGTCACAGTAGAGGTACCGTCGGAGTCCCATGCAGAACAGGAAGGTCAAACGGCGGGCATACAACACCTGTCGGTTCAGATGGAGTCCATCCATATGCAGGAGCAGGGTGTGGTGCGGGTCATGCATGCCACCCAGGCCGACACCACAAGGGTAGCATTCGCGTTGGATGCATCGGGGGCGACGGTGTCAGATACGAGTCAGCATATCCAAGGCCTGGGCCATTCTGTGCTGGTGGGGTCGAGGCCAAGGACTGGACTTCCGCCTCACTGGCAGCCATGTGTTGGACCCACATGGACATTGCACTTATGTCACTGCCCATGGCCCAGTCTCCGAAAGCGATGGCTGAGAACGTCAGTGGAATTGTCCAGGCTCTGGCCAACATTGCACAAACAATGAGGGAATTGGCCCAGTCCCAAAATGAGTGTCACAATAACTGGCTCAAATGACACATTCCCAGATTGTGGTGACACACTCATAGTGTGACGTCATGCTATCCCAGACGGAGAGGGTCCACTCCCTGTACTCCATGGCCGCGGGAGTGCGGACCCTGAACTCCACCAAAGCGGACATCCAGGACTGGCAGCGCCTGGTATCTGTACAGCCTCAGTTGGGCGCTCTGCTCGCACTCCTGTCCCATGGAGAAACGCGGGGGCCATCGGGAAGCCCGAAGGACGAGAAGGTGATGAGACCCTGACGATGACTCACTCAGGGGAGGTGCTGGAGGGCCGTAGCAGCTCAGCCGATCCCCTCCTGGCTTTGGAGCAGCAGTGCTCAGCGGGCAGAACAGGGTAGCACCACGCTCCCTGGGACTCCTTGGCAGTGGCGAGGACCATTCAAGGCCAGTCGCCTGAGACGACACCAGCCAGGTTCGCTGTGCAGGAATCACAGCAGCCCGTCTCCACTCCTGCTGCACAGTTAGGGATCCACCAAGACATAGCGTTAGTGTCTGTAAGGTCAGAAAGTTAGGCAGCAGTTGAGATGTCACAGGTGCTGGGCACAGTTTACTTACTGGGTATAGGGCACAAACATGCATGTATTTGTTTACAAAAACATCGGTCACATTGTTACAAACTGTCTCGGTGCTCTGTCTGAGGGTTGGATAGTCTGAGCTCGACGGGGCTTGAGGCGGTGGAATGGTGCAGTCACTGTGGGTGACCCATGCTCCCCATCCCACTCGCCACCCCCTCCCCCGAACATGGCATGGGACACACACCCCGCCGAGCATGGCAGTGCCCAGCTCTGCTGCCCACAATCACTCCTCTCCATTTACAACCTCCACTCCCTCTCTCTCTCAACTGTCATCACGACATGGTCAAGATTTGTAAAAGCACGAATGGAACGTGTCGTTGGAGCTCCGCCCACCGGAGGAAGAGACTCTCTGGTGGGCAGCGAATGACATGCAGTGGTGCTTAAAGTATGCGCGGCATGGAACATATTGGCGCTGTTTTTGAGGTGACACGGAATCGCGGTTTGACGTCACAATGGAGTCTGCCGCGGTTTTTGCATTGGTAGCTATTCTTCGCTCAACTGCTGCCCGCGATTTGATTCCAGCCAAGTGATAATCCCTCCAATGGCTGGCTTCTGCATTACTGGGACTATGTACCCCCGCCGGCGGCGAAATGGTATAATGTAACACATGAAAATTCAGGAATGTGGAGACAGGAATTCCCAGCCCTCTCGGCCAAGCAAGGACCCGGAGTACATCACGCTGCAGATCCAGGCTTCCGCACTTCTCGGTGAGAGGCAGCAAAGAAAGCAAATCAGTAAAGGATGAGCCCAGCAGCACAGTTGTTAGCAGTGGGCAGTGCCGAAGACACAAGTTTTATGGAAGCCCTGGATCATAGTAGGTGCGGGGTTTGCATATTCTCCCCATGTCTGCATGGGTTCACCCCCACAACCCAAAGAAGAGCAGATTAGGTGCGTTCACCACGCCAAATTGCCCCTTAATTGGAGAGAAAATAATTTGGTAACCTAAATATTTTTTAATAAAGATACCCTCGATCATCCGCACGCTCGAACCACAACCCCTGCACAATTATTCTACGGCTGCTTATAAGCTCTACCCCATCCCGGCCTGTCATCTGCCCGCGCTGACTTCGACGGCAACGGCCTCAGTCCGCAGCTGCAACACGAGTATCCCAAGTATACCGATTGGCTGGAACATATTAGTTCCACGTCGTCTGCACTTCGGCCAGTTGGGCTGGAGACTGCCGGAACAGGTCTCTATAAATTTCACCGAATGGCATGGCCTTGTGAATCGCCAGGATGTATACTCCTTGAGTATTACGAAGTTTGAGGGCCCACTGAATCATTGACCCGGCGCTGTTCCCGATTTCTTGCTGAAACGGGAGACCGGACTCTGCCATAATCGGCGGGGCGGGCAACACCGTTAGGAAGGAGTGGCGTGAACCACTCCGGCGGTGGACAGCCCACCCCTCCGCACTTTAAAGGGGTAGGACGGCCCCAGAGTGCGTTGCACCGCTCAGGACGGCGGGGAAGATGCTTGCTGCCACGCCACTGGTGGCGAAGAGCGTCAGCCTGCTGGCGCGAGCTGTCTCACGCACGGCGTGTGCTGGAATCATCCCAGCCCATGCACAGAGAGCTTTGTATGCGCACCCGGCCATGGAGGACACTTACACCCGCGATTGCCAAAGAGTGGAGTGCGCCACGGCACAGGCCCGCCCGCAGGTCACTGGGGTCCCAATCGCGCGCCCGTCTCCCGTCGGGTAAACTCTAGTGGCCAGATCCAACCGCGCCTCTCTCCCACACACCGAGAACCCCACACACCGCCTGCGCCGCCAGGTCCTGCCGGTAAGAACTGACTTTAATTTACGACGGCAGAACTGGCAAAAAAATATAGGTGGCCACTCAGCCCACTGTGGGCCGGAGAATCGGCGGGGTGGGTGGGGTGTGGTGAGCAGGGGAGCTGCCAGCGGCTGCCGAACGTGGCGACGTGTTTTGTGCCCCAGCTAAATATCTGCCGCTAGAGAATTCGGCATCCCACCCCACCCCCGCCCCGGTGATTCTCCGACCCTGCGAGAGATTCAGAGAATCCCGCCTATGATTCTGTCAGCCCAGGTTGGCCTTGTGAATTGCCAAGATGTGCGCGATTCGCGCCTCGTCACCCCGACGATGTCCACTTGTCCACTGATTCTCTGGAGAGCAGAGAATCGGTGCCATCGCCGCCTGCACCGTTCACACCTGCTCTCACCGGCGGGATATTGGCGTGCATGCATCCGGGGTTGGCCTGGTGGGGAGCCTGTGCTGTGGCCTATCTGCTGGGAGACTCTTTTTTTCTGCGCCGTCCCTTGTAGCACTAAGCAATGTAGTACCGGGGCTGCCACAATGAAGGGAATCACTGTGCATGCGCGAATTGGCGTCTGTCGCACTGCACATGCTCAGATCCGCGACGTGCATCTGACGCCGGGGAATGGCATCTGGAGGAGCATCAGTCCCACGAGTGACTTGCTGCCCCATGCAGGGATTAGAATCGCTGTTCATGAGGCAATGTTGATGCCGTCGGGAAACGCAATCCTGTTTACGATTATGTCAATATTCAGCCTCAGGGTCAGAGCATCCGCTCAAAAGGATGGTTGTCTGCCCGGGCTCCGCACGCTACTTCGGCGCAAGGGTGAGGAGAATCCAGCTCCTGGTCTTTGAAATTCGTTCTTGGAGGTACGAAGTTTCAATAACATGAAAAATAAACATGCATGTGTCTCGCACATTAACGGGAGGTATAATTGGAGCAGCCTAAATCTGCAGCTCACCATACAAAATGGTTTGATTCAACGGTATCCCAGCGCGGGAGGGTTACTCCCTTCAGCGTACAATGTACCTCACGCTTGCCGGAGAATCACTCCGGACTATTTCCTCGAAGGTCCGGGGTGATTCTCCGTTTTACAGGGGGCTTGTCCAACCCCGGTGTGCGTCATGCAGCGCCGGTTACGGTCGGTGCCCTGCAAGCCACCCCGTGCTCCGGCGCTTGAATACAGCGACAGTAACAGTGGCCGTGCTTGCGGACGGCATCACTCCTTGGCGCAGGTACCACCAATATGGCAGAGCCATACAGTGGGCCAACACGGAGGACAATGGTTTCCTCCCAGATCACAATGGCCTGCAGATTGGTTGCATGCGATCGTGGTCCTTTCCACTGCTCAGGGCCCCTCGGAGTCAGATTTCCCCGGGCCCCCCATCAAGTTCCAGTTCCAGCCCGTTAGTACCAGAAGGAAACCACGCCAGCGCGTGTTCAGCCGGTTAACTGCAGAGAATTGCCGCGCTGTCTGCTGCCAACGGCCACTGAGCAGCATCGTGATGACCATGCGCCTGGTACTGACGGTTCCGCAGAGAATAGCAGAAGGGCCGTCGCAACGGATTTCTGGCATGAAGGGCTATTCTCCGCAGCCTCCCCCCCCCCCCCCACACACACACACCGCCGGGCGCGATTCCGGTGTGGGGCTTTCGGGATGATCCACCCCCTAAAACGTTGCTCTCGGAGTACGCCGCATTTTGTTCCCACGGTCTCAGGCCATTGCCTAAGGCCTACCCTACGATGATCCGCACTGACCCACAGCGTTATTGATGGCGTGGTACACGTGTCGTCCCACCCGTTGTTAATTCAGCGTGGTGGCTGCGGACTCAGTCCCGTGCTTCTGCATGCGGATGGAGAGCCGATCGGCGAGGAGTGTGGGCTACATTCTTGGCTGGTGCACTGTTGTGTGCAGGGTCGTCCAGGGCGCCAGAGTGACCTAAGTGGCTAACTGTTCTTGTGTCAGGATCCATAGGCTGTGTCCGCCATGAATCACAGCATGGCCGCTGCAGACCACCAACGTGCAAATGCACAGAAATAGACAAGACAATGCCCTATCGGTAGCTAGAGCTGGGAGCTATGCTGTCTAGCTGCTAGCCCCTCGGAGCAGGGAATTCTTGGCGGTTGCATCAGTTTTCCTGGCGTAAAAAACATAGTTTTAACGCCGGAGTGTGGGCGTGCATCTGGATTCTCCATTTTTGAGACTGTCCCCACGCCGGCGTCAAAATTGACACAAAATGGCCATCGATTACCAGTTTTGCTACAGGTCAGCTGGGAGCCAGCGTAGATCTCGCAGCTCTAGCTGTTGATACGTCACTGCACATTTACTACTCCATCGCCACGCATGCTTTATGGCGGACTGAGCCAGCGGACCAAGGCTGCAAAAGTATGGCTCCCCTTCGGACGCAAGCACACCCCGTACCGCCAGCTCAATGCCAACAGCACAGAATGAAGTCCACTATGCGTGGATTGGCCCTCCCCTGACTATGGCTGTGCCTGACTGACTCGTCAGTTGCCGCACGCGGTTCACTAATGGTGTGAACACACATAACACAACCGGTCGGGATATTGGTCGGTCGGGGACGGAGCATCATGGGGAGTGCCTCAGGCAATAGCCTAAGGTTGTGAATAATCAAGGGAGGAGAATACCAAAACCAGTTTTGGCGGCTAAACGGATTCTCTGCCTCATTGCCGAACGCGATTTCGGCGTCGGGGAGCAGAGAATACAACCATTAGTGTGCGAAACGGAAAATATCACCCCCCCCCCCATTGACCAGCCGGTGAAACGGAGAATGCCACTGGCATGCTGAACCAGACATGGCGGGATTCTTCGAACACCCGCTGGGCTGGAGAACAACCAGACCGGAGAGCCGCCGTGGGTTGGGGGAGGCACGTGAATCGTGCTTCTGCTCCTTCCGAATTCTCTGGCGCAGGGTTGTTGCCGGGGGCGGGGGCTGGAATTGTACCGCGCCGATCGGCGGCCGCTGTCAGCGACCACCCTGGCGATTCTCTGGCCCGCGATGGGGCGAGCGGCCTCCCTTTGGTCCGGTTCCACAGGCATAAATGAGAGCTGGGTTTTACCGGCGGGATTTGACTCTGCGGGCGCCTTTCGGGTACATCGGGGTGGCGTAGGGGTTTCTGGCCCAGGGGGATGTCCGCACCGTGGACTGGCCCGCAAGCGCAGCCCACCGATCTGCAGGCGGGCCTGTGCCATGGGGGCACTCTATCCCTTCGCACTGCCTGCTGCAGCAGTCCGCGATGGCCGGTGCAGAGCTGAACCCTCTCTGCATGCACTGGGATGACGCCGGCACTCGCTGGTATACCCACGCATGTGTCAACTCATGTCAGCCGGCCGAGGCCCTTCGGCGCCGGCTGGCAGGGCGCCATTCCCCTTCCGAGCCAGTTGTGCGACGCCAACCATGTCGGCGCGGGCCTAGCCCCTGAACGTGCAGAGGATTCAGCACCTTCCGGGGGGACCGGCGCCGGATTTGTTCACGCCACTCCTCGGGCGCACGCATCGCCGGGTGGGAGAGAATCCCGCCCATGGTGCAGTGGGATGGAGAATGCAGTCCTGTATTTCCCTTTGGAACCAGCCAAAAACGCGGGGACAGGGCCCACTCCATGCTTTCAGAACACAGGAACCTCGAGGGGCTGGATAAGTCCGGACTTTTATAATTTATTTCGCATTACAGATCATCAGGGGAACTTTCCTTTCCATAATCGGGGGTGTGCGACAGAAGAAAAATTGAATGATTTCCCAGAGCAAATATTTACCGTTGAGGGTCGAGCACTGGCGCAAAACTACCAATTCCAATGAAAAACAGGGCGGGATTCTCCGTCCCACCGCAACCACTTTCCGGTGTGGCGCGGCCACAGGATTCTCCACCCCAAAATCTAGCCAATGGGGTTTCCCATTGCGGGCAGCCCCTTGTCATTGGTAAATCTCCCGGCTCTCAACGTAAGAGATAATCCCGACAGCAGGTTACTCAGCCCATTCGTTGGAGTGGGGATTGACGTATCATAGGCTTTCAAGTTGCAGCCACATATACCCGTTCCACTTATCCACTTGGCCACGATAATTTGCCCTTAGTGTCGAAAATTGCCCTTAGTGTTGCGTGGGGTTACTGGGTAATGGGGATAGCGTGGAGGTGTTAACTTTGGGTAGGGTGCTCTTTCCAGGAGCCGGTGCAGACTCGATGGGACGAATGGCTTCCTTCTGAACTCTAAATTCTAAAATTCTATAATTCACTTGCCATGCACAGATTCATCCCAGTCAACAAGTCGGCAGTAAGGAGATCAATTTCGCGGATGCGTCGCTGTACCGGCTCCTTGCTGCAATGGAGTGCAGGTTTGCCACCCTCTCCCTCGCAGTCGAGGGTTGCCAGCAGCTGCCGTATGTCGCGCCTTGGAAAATGTGGGAGAAGTCATGAATGCCGCAGGCAACACTGCCAGTAACCTATAACTTCAGGAGCTCCTCTGGGCACCCAGGATGAGTAGACAGCACTGTACCCCTTGCACGAGCACATGAATCACATTCATCGAATCCAAACCCCTCCCAAATCTGCCCAGGAGTCGACCAAAGCCCAGCCTCCAAAGGATGCCGGCATTTATGTTGCATTTCATTCCTCCATGTGTATCTACCCGGCTGTCAATCTACTGCACCTCACATAATTAGATTTCCTTGACGATTATTCTATTAATGCCATTAATACTTCCTGAATTTTAGAACTCATTCATCTCGATATACTTCCTGTGAATTCAGAATGGATGTGGTCCATGGAACATGACTTATGGAATGGTCAACTAAATATCGAATGCAGACATTCAAAATGGAAGACAAGTACAATGTGAAATATTTGCTTCAAAAACGCTGATGAATCAATCCACTAATCCATCCAAATCACGGGTGCTTCGGTTCCATTTGCTGCACTTGCAAGGTGGCCAATTGTTGATCTGTGTACAATAAAAGCATGACTATTTTATTATTTCGAGGTGAGCAATAATATCTTTCAAAACAATAATTCCTTTCAACTATTCATTTCTACAGAATCATAACAGCCACATGTATAACTATCGAAATAGGTTTCTTTTCCAGGAATGCAGCTGTTTTTCTGTGGGAAATTAAGAAACAGAAGGATGGATATCTCCAGATGATGGAAGGAGGGGTTAAACGTTTAGCCTGTGGTGATATGCATCACTGTAAATATACAAGGGGATAATGTAAATACACTTCGACTAGCTAGATACTAAAGGGAGCACCAGGGACATGACACATAGACATTAAGCCAATAGGCCAGTAAGATAGGACACGACCAATGGGCATTCACCATACACACAGAGGTGACACTACCGCATTATACCAACCCATATAAAAGGAAACAGCACACATGATCTTCCTCTTTCTATTGGAGACGCTCAGTGAGTACATATGGTTGATTTGAAACACGTCTCACCCACCACATGGAATGTCGCAGACTGGTTCGTCAATCTGAGTAGCTATAACAGAATTAACAGGAGAGTCGAATCCAAGTAGGTGAATTGTTACCAGTTTAAGAAACGTGTTAACGCTATCTCCAAGTCTGAACCTTCCTTTGTTAGAATGCATATCAAGGAAGCAGCTTATGCTACGTCAATAGCATAACAAAACATAGCCTAAGAAAAAAGATAAATGGGGCAGCAGGGTAGCATGGTGGTTAGCATAAATGCTTCACAGCTCCAGGGTCCCAGGTTCGATTCCCGGCTGGGTCACTGTCTGTGTGGAGTCTGCACGTCCTCCCCCTGTTTGCGTGGGTTTCCTCCGGGTGCTCCGGTTTGCTCCCACAGTCCAAAGATGTGCGGGTTAGGTGGATTGGCCATGCTAAATTGCCCGTAGTGTCCTAATAAAAGTAAGGTTAATGGGGGGTTGTTGGGTTACGGGTATAGGGTGGATACGTGGGTTTGAGTAGGGTGATCATGGCTCGGCACAACATTGAGGGCCGAAGGGGCTGTACTGTTCTATGTTCTATGTTCTATCTATCATTTCCAGTAATATATATTTTCATTTTTTTCAATAATTAAGACAATTAGAATTTAGTTCTGTCCTCACTATTGAAAATGCGTCCTCACTAGTTTTCCGTTTTCTTTCATGATGCAAACTTAACTCTTTCAAAATACCGATGTTTTCACTTTCCTTACTTTAATTCAAGATATGCCTTGCTGAATGTATTTGCGTCGTGGTCTTGCAACTGCGCAATATTAAAATGACCATTCTTGTCTACTATTCATTGGAGGGTGAAACACAATGGGTGAAAAATTTGCAGAACACCTCCATTTGATCCACATGCAAGTATTTCATTCGCTTGCCATTTCAACTCACTGTTCTGCTCTCACGTCCACACATCTGTCCTTTAGATTCTGCAATATTCCAATGAAGCCAGTGCAAACTGGAGGAACCTCACCTTCCGTGAAGGCACGTTACAGCCTTCCGAACTTTATATTTAGTCCAACAACTTGAGACTGTGAACTATCTCCCCTATCTTCAGCACATTTTTAGCTGCATGAATTTATTTATAATTATTTCATTCATCTGATCTTCTCTCACCATTATACCTCATCTCAGCACACTGCCCGTAGTTGCTCTTCGACACACTGCTCAACTTTATTCTGCCATTCACATATTCTAATCTATTTAGCTACCATTATCAGCACACTTCTTACTTAAACACCCCTATTTATCCATTGTATTGCTGCCCAGAACAACGTTGCCACATTCCATCAATCACTGGTCCCGCATGTTGCACCAACTTTCCAAGCCGGCCCCCAGCTTCACAATCTTATCCCATTTCCAACTCGCTCTCGGTTTGACAAAACGTCATCCAGACTCGAAATATTAGCGTTATTCTTTCTGCACAGGTGCTGTCAAATCCGCTGAGATTGTGTCGTATTTACGTTGTTGTTTTTGAATTCAGCTGCCCCACTAATCTGCCTGTAATACTTTATTTACATCCCAACATCACTACACTGGTCCCAGACGGGGTCTAATGAATACTGTCACAAAGGGGCAGATCCCTACTGTTTCAATACTGATGCCACTGTCTCATGAAAGGGAACCGCGCTTTCTCGCACCACTTCTTGGAACACGCGTTTACTTCCCTAATTTTCTCATCCCTATACCAATTTGCACGTCGCTCAGGAAGTAATCCTGCGGTTATCTCCCTTCAGTACATGTGTGTTAATGTAGTTCCTGCTGCCTCATAATCCCCCAGAAGGTCCACTTTTCCCATCTTGCTTACGGTGTTTGTCCCAAGGTGACCACAAGTACTAGATCCTCCCCCTCCCATTCAAATATACTTTCATGCCCGTCAGACACATCCTTCACCCAAGCATCGGGGAAGCAACATACCATTTGGGACCCAGGATCTTTATTACAAAGTATACTATCGATCCCCATGAATTTAGAATCCCTTAAAACCACCTCGTGTCGTTCCCACCACGCCACCGCTTGAATGGTTTCCTGTACCACGTTGCAGTCTTCCTGCACGTTGTTCTCCGCTGAAGCCTTTTTCAACATGTGCAGAGGGAGCAAGTACTTCGTAACTATTGATAACGTCAAGAGCTGAGGCTCCGACGTTCCTGAATTCAGCGTCCCTCCACCTGCCTCACTTGCAGTTACACCCTGCTGTCCCTGGCCACTGATCATCTTTGAAGTGCTTAATTTACAGATTGTGACTGCCTGCTGAAATAAAGCGCACACTAACCCTCCACCTTCCGGATGTTTTGCAGTGTCTGAATCTCAGATTCCAGCTGATGAATTCTCAGCAGAAATTCCTCCAGCAACCATCACTTGCTGTCGATGTGGTCACTGCAGCTCGCAATGAGGCAATGAGATATACCAGCTCGCAACTCATGCAGCTGCTCTATATCACCTGCCCAGACATCTCTACCCCATTCAATTATTTTTCAAATAAGTTTTGCAGTTACCTCCTACTATTGCCGCACGCTGATCTCCAACCACAGATCCAGACTGTATGATCAGCAGGATGTTGCGAAAAAGACAGCGTTGGAAACCCCAAGGCCAATATAGGAACACATTCTGGTAAAATTTCTCTCGGTACACTTACGGCGATCGAGACACGTTCACGGGATCACTGTGGCCGGGAAGATATTTCAAAGGAACTCACGCCCCTGTCCTGCTGAACAATATGGGCGGAATTCTCTGAAAATGGAGCGAGGTCCGCACTCCCGTGAGAAAACGGGTGAGAATAAGGAGTGTCCGGATGTGATTCTCCATCTTGAAGGGTGCTTGCAGGAACGCGGGGTAGTCGAGGTCCGCGCAACATGGCGGACACGCACAACATGGCGGACCCACACAGCAAGCCGGCCCAAACAATATGGCACACCTCCCCACCCGCACCCCCCCTACCCCCCAGATCACGCGCGCCTCCTAATTGGTGGCGACCCTGACCGTCCTCAAAGTCATTCTTCTCTCGCTGCGATTTTTGAAACTAAGCTAACCTTCCTTTCGCGATTTTTGAAGTGAACACTCGCCTCTTTCCCTTCCCTCTTTGAAATGAACTATCTCCTCTCTCTCACTCCGAACATTTAGTAATGACATTTTGGTTCTGTCACCGCGCTTCTACAGACTAACTCTCTTCTCTCTGACCGCATTTTGAAAATAGTCTCTCCATTCTCTCGCCCCATTGGATGTGAACAGTCGCCTCCCTCGCTGCTCTTTTTGAACTGAACTCTCCTGCCCCATTTTGAAATTAACTCTCTGTTCCGTCGCCGCACTTTTTGAAATGAATTCATCCGATTCAAATGAACGTCGTTTCGTTGCCACGCATTTGGAATAATCAACCGTTTGGCGAAATAATAATTGAGTGACTTATTGGTATGACTAAAACGAATCAAAAATGCTTGCAGCCCTCTGACAACTGTACCATTCGTATTGCGTACTTCGATAGTTCTGCCACTATTCATCCAATTATGAAGAGTTATAGATCATAGAATTTACAGTGCAGAAGGAAGCCATTCGGTCCATCAAGTCTGCACCGACTCTTTGAAAGAGCACCCGAGCCAAGGTCCACACCTGTATCCTATCCCCATAACCCAGTAATGCCACCCAACATTAAGTGCAATGTTTTACACTATGGATAATTTAGCATGACAAATCCAATCTAACCTGCACTCCTTTAAATGTGGGAAGAAATCAGTGCACCCGAAGGAAACCAACGCACACACGTTGCAGAATGTGCAGACTCGGCATAGACAGTGACCCAAGCTGTGAATCGAATCTGGGACCCTGCAGCTGTGAAGCAGTTGTGCAAACCACAATGCTACCGCGCTGCGCTGTGTTTTGGGTTGTATTGGTCCATAAGCTGCGGAGAATCAATGGCCTGGAATTCAAATACTAATTTGTTCCGAAGCTTCAAAATTCTTGAATCCGTACAATACTAAAATATATATAAGGCATGTGGGAATAAAATGCTGTCTTGTGAGGACACAGTGGCTTGATTTCTCCGATTTTGGGTCCACGTCCCGACGCTGAGCTGGGAGCGGTGGCGTGTTATGCCAGAAAAATGGCGTAAAACGACACTGATTACAGAGTTGAGAGGATAGCTGATTAGAAGAGATTGAGTAGGCTGGGACTATACCCATTAGAATTTATAAGAATGAGGAGGGACGAGATAGAAACTTAAAAAATTATGAAGCGAATTTATAAGACAGGAGCAGGGAGTTTGCGGCTCATGGCGAGTGAAACTGGAACATGGGGGCAAAACATGAAAACACGTTGGAGCAGATGTGGACTGCGTTGAGGACTAACTTCTTCACTCAAAGGGTGGTAATTCGGTAGAACACCCTGCTGAGTGAAGCAGTTGGGGCTACTTCTTTGGACGTTTTTAATGCAACGGTGGATAGATTTTTTAGCGGTAAAGGAATGGTTATTAATGGTTATTATAACCGTGCGGATAATTGGAGCAGAGTCCACAAAAACATGAGCCATAATCTTATTGACTGGTCCATCAGGCTCGAGGGACCAGGTGGCCTACTCTTGCTCCTTGTTCTTAAGTTCTTACTGGTCGTTAAAAGAATCAATACTGCAGGTTAATATGCAGTCTGAATGCGGCAATGAGAATAAAATTACGGCCGAAATTCTCCGGACCTCGGAATTCTCCTTTCTCCTTCCTCGTAGCTTCCTAAGCTGTGTGGAATAGCTTCAATCGGAACACCCATTGGCAGCAGAAAAAGA
This sequence comes from Scyliorhinus canicula, assembly GCF_902713615.1. NCBI lineage: Eukaryota > Metazoa > Chordata > Chondrichthyes > Carcharhiniformes > Scyliorhinidae > Scyliorhinus > Scyliorhinus canicula. The sequence continues at coordinate 92,553,701 of NC_052157.1, forward strand.
ACATTACACCACCAGCGAAGGGCTCGCCGCTGAGAAACATACATTAACAATCGAAGATTCCATCCATGTGGCCAGAGTTTCCAATTCTGAGGCGAAATGTGGGGGATTCATGGTGTCATATGTTGAAACAATCGCCGCCATCCCTAACCAGTGCTGCGACCTGTGAGCAGTTAATAGCCGTACCACGCAAAACGAACTGAGAATGACGGGGTCCGGAGCCACCATGCGTGTGGCGAAAAACGTCAGCTGGTGTGCCGTATAATAGGGCACCAGCCGTGCGCCGGCCCGATCTGCCAGATAGTGCCGCCCTAGACATCCACTTGGAGCTGCCTGGCCACAATTTACGAGTCACCCCAGCCCTCCAGGGTATCCCCCCGGCAGCTGAATGCTTCCGCCGATCTGTGGCGACGCTGGACGTATACACAGCTGTCACTCCGGTTTTCACACCGTTGGGACCAGAAGTGAACTGCACCGTCCTGAAATCAGCCCATTGAGAGCAGAGGATTGGGGGAGGGTGCACAAGTTATGCACTGAGGCCGTACCAATGGCGATCGGCGCGCAACACAATGCCGCCGTTTCGGGATGGTGCATGCAATCCCCGCGTCTAGATGGCGGTAACCCAGATTTCGGCGTAAAAAGGCATTCTCCGCCCAATCGCAAATTACAAAATAGTTGTCAGAAAACACATAATCCAGCCGCATGTATTTTCCATAATTGTTACATATAACCTAGCTGCAGCTTCGGATCCGATTGATTGTCTGTGGTTCCGTAGAGGAAATTTATATTTTCCTGACAAAATGTATGGTCTTGGTTACTTTAATAAATACGAGAAACTCGTGCAAAGAGATCACCAAACTGAACTGTGAAATGTGATGCAGCAGATAACTCAGAGCATGATTTGTAAATATTGAATTATTTGCCATAGGAGACTATACGACAATTAAGCTCAATGGTGTTCAATGCAGTCAACAGCTTGATTCCAAACGCTTCTCGACCGTCACTTAATTGTTACCCACAAATACACGGGCTGACATTGATTGGAAACATGCGGGGTTGGGGTGGGGGTGGGGGCTGCATGATTCCCCTTTTGCCGATGCTTAAAGCAGAAAACGTGACAGGGTGGAGAAATGATATCGATGCCAAACATGTGGTGGGTGCTGAATTGATGCCTATTGGCCACGCTCAGTCACCATGACAGCGACGTTACTGGGTTCTGGAACGCACGTATAGTAAACATCTATTGAATGTCATTAACGGCCCCGACGCCGTATTTTCCGGGTGACCGTGATGCTCCACCTCCAAAAGTTCCAGCTCACGGAAGTATGTTATCCTTGTGCTTTTCAAAATCGTGAAATTGGCTTCGTGGCTGATGAGAGGCAGAGAGGTGGTAGCTCAGAGCGCGGTGCGACTGTGGGATGCCGGGTGCGACACTGACAGTTGGGCTGGGTTGATGGGGGGCTTTGCCGGGGCTGGAGGACGGGGCGATGGGGATTAGGCAAAGTAGCCCTGGTTACCCCCAAAGTGGCTGGCGCGGTATCCAGTCATGGACCCTAATCTGGCTGCCTGCAAGGCAGCTATCTTGCTACACAGTGCACTGAATACACACATGAGCCACTCGTTCTGCAGATATACAATGACGGTAGGGAGCCCCGCGCCCCACCCTGCGCACAATGCTACGCGATATACCCTGTGATACCATGCCGCCACCAGCCGGTAGCGTATCAGGCGGCCCACTGTACATCCTGAGTTGGCGCCAGGCTGGAGGCGCAGAGCATACTGCAGGTGAGTCCACCGCCAGCCGACAATACCCATGTCATCTGAAATGGGTTTCGAGACCAGAGTCATCCACGGTGCCTTCATAACGGTGCCAGAGTTGCAGAGATGGATACCGGCATAAGAGCGAAGCAAGCAGTGCCAACGAGGGACATCCTGTTCCCCGTTGGACATGGTTAGCGTGGGTGTATGCATCACGCTAACATGTCGAACTTTCAAACTTTGCAAATAGGGGACACTGGAATTCACCTAACAATGGTAGCTCTGACATCATCCAGGGTCGTCTGCTGTGCCATTGTTAGTGTCTCCTGTTTCTGATAACACGGTTGTGGGCAGAATTCCCGTATTACTTAACAACACGTTTTATGGGACTTGTGGGAGGAAGCTGGAGCACGCAGAGTAAACCCACGCAGACATAGAGGGAACGTGTAGACTCCGCACAGTCAGTGGCCCAAACCGGAAATCAAACCAGGCACCCTGGAGCTGTGAAACAATAGTGTTATCAACGAGAGTGGTTGACTGCCTGGTGCATGCAGATACGTAGTGGGAACCTGCCACCACCAGTGGCCTTGATACTCGGTCATGGCGGCTGGTATGGGTGCTGACATGTGGTGCGGGTCGTGTATTTGGACACCCTCCGGGTTGGGGGTAGGGTTAGGGGTGTCTGGGCCAGGGGTTTGTTCCAGAGACACAATGTTGCCTACTCACCATGGTCGCCAAGAGGAGGCCATGCACCTTTTTCGTCAGTGCTCGACAGTCCACAAAGTGTTTCTCGCTGCACTGACTGCATCTGCCGCCTTCAGCCGGGAATGGTGAATGACGGCGGCTGGCAGCCTCCTTCATGGGCCAGGGAGCAATGTCATCCACCTCTCCTACACGTTGTCCAGGAGGGATTCCAACAATGTGTCTGCTAAACGTGGGGCTACACGTCTGACTGCCATCTTGTTGCCTGCGAGTGTATATATGCGGAAATAATTTGTCAGATCGCTGATTGTCAATCACAAAACCGGAGAAACCAACACCGTTTCTCATTGGAAACGATTGTGCTCATCATGCTACCCCTCAACAGTTGCAGAAACGGTCGATGTGCGGCGTCAGTTTTGCGGTCGTGGATCTCCACGAATTAAGAATCGGTGTCAGCACTTAGGACAGGAATCTCCGATCTTGGGGCCATGTCCGGAGGAAGGATTTTGTTCAGCGATGAAAACATTGGCGAGGCTCCAGGTCCGACACTCCGACCGGTGAGAGGCTAGCAGCCATGTCACGCTAACCACACGGCGTGACAGTTGTTTCCCCCTGGACACCACTCGCCACTCCCAAACTACATCCCACCAGTGGTCCCAGCCCTCGCCGAAACACCCCAGGGCAGGGGAACGATTCCACTCCGACTGTGACGCCACAGGGCACAGTCGGCAGCGGCCAAGGCAGTTTCGTGAAAACTGAGAGCACAATTGAACCGCGCTGTCATGAATTTGGCCCTTCCGGGGTGAAGCATCAGGGAGAGTATTCATGTAACATCGTGAGGCTGTCCCAATAGCGTGACTCCCAGATTTGGAGGGTCGGAGCATACGAAAGCCGGTGCCACCCCTGATTCGGTCATAAAAAGGGATTCTTTGCTCGATCGCCGATTACGAAAGCGGCAGAGAGAAGTGGAGAATCCCTCCCTTAGTCTGAATTTGACGCGATTTTGGTGCTAAGCATTTTAGCATTTTCCAAGGCACCAGTTGAATGTAGCGGGCGGGATTCTCTGTTCCAGCGGCTTCGTGTTCACACCGTCGTAGAACGTGGAGAGTTTTATAACGGCATGATTCAGGCCCAACAAAAGGTGCCAGCACGGGCGCGGCGAGAAGTGGGGTGGTCGCAGACCCAGACTATCGCCGGATGGGCGCTATTCGTCAATGATACCACAACGCGTCACTAAACGTACGTGAGTGGCGTGGATACCTGAGACGCCAAGATTTGAACCGCCCGCTGTGCTGCTGCAAGGTTCCGAGACCATGACCTGGAGACGCTGCTGGGCGCAGTCGTGAAGCGGAGGGTAATCCTCTGACTCAGACGTGGACACCATCACCCACGCAGCACGATCTGGCGTATGTGGAGTGACGTGTGCAATCTGACCAGCACCGTGCGCTCCAAGCCACGTACTGGTGACCAATTGATGAAGAATATGCTGGACCTCACGAGAGCAGGGAGGGTGAGTACACAGTGACGTGCCCCTGGCAGCATCCGCGCATACCACTCACAGATGTGGGGGAGCGACCCGCATCCCCCAGACGGATGGTGCAACACCGTATCTTAGGCTCCTGTGTTGCACGCAGACATTGCAGGTGCTTTGGCCGGGTGCCCCGTGCTGCCATTCCATCATATGCCCATCATCTGCGCGGCCTTCGTCAGACTGCCTGACACTGAGAAAAGGAGAGCGTTTGCCGTTAATGCACTCGGTTACTGTCCATGGGCAGATATCATTGGAACTTGCAAGTGGAGCCGAGGGCCGAGTTGTTGCCAGCTGTCAGGTAAAGGCGATACAGCAAGTGCGATTTCCCTCCCTGAGTCCACCTCCTCACCCCATGCCCTACTCTTCAGCCCATGCCCCACTGCACGCCCTCACCACCTGTCCCTGTCCAATGATACGTGCTGTCTTGGGTCTTACAGGTCCATCCGCCGATTGTCCCTTGCCTGTCTTACGTTGCAAGCTCACGGCCAGTGCCATTCCCAATGGCCCCAGGACGTAGATCACGGCCGGGTGGCCAGACGCCATGGAATCAGCTCCATTCACATGGAGACGTAGGAGGCGGAGACACAGACGACGCACACGCAGGACACCGAGATCTTGACACGGACATGCAGGACACAGATGCACACGATACTGTTGACAGTGACACACAGAGGACTGAAACCCAGGACACTGACACACAGAGGACTGAGACCCATGACACTGACGCAGAGAAGAGGGCAATCCAGAGGACACACAGACGAGACAGTGACACGCAGACGGGTGCGACTCAGGGCCTATCGGGCCAGGGGTCGACACAGGAGACCCCGGACTTTAGCTCTGATGATGACCTTGCATTCAGAGCAGTGATATCTCTAACATCTGCCACCATCACAGAGACTACCACCTCGGTTGAGCACTTTCGGATGAGGCCTCTGGCATATTGACTGGTCAGCACCACACAGCTGTAACAGTGCAGCAGGTGGAGATAGAACATAGAACATAGAACAGTACAGCACAGAACAGGCCCTTCGGCCCTCGATGTTGTGCCGAGCAATGATCACCCTACTTAACCCACGTAACCGGTATACCCGTAACCCAACAATCCCCCCATTAACCTTACACTATGGGCAATTTAGCCTGGCCAATCCACCTAACCCGCACATCTTTGGACTGTGGGAGGAAACCGGAGCACCCGGAGGAAACCCACGCGCACACGGGGAGGACATGCAGACTCCGCACAGACAGTGACCCAGCCGGGAATCGAACCTGGGATCCTGGAGCTGTGAAGCATTGATGCTAACCACCATGCTACCGTGAGGCCCCCCAAGGCCCCCCATAGGAGCAGCCTCGGGGCAGACAGTCGGAGGGCATCCCAGCCCCAGCAACCAGCTGCCATTCAAACAGTTGCCGGATTCCTGGACTTGCGAGAGCCACCAGTCCACCCGATGCAGTTAGACACCTATGGGCAAGAGAACGGGATGGCGGCAGGCTTCCTGTACCTGAAGATTCAGATGGGGGCGTCCATGCACGTCCAAGAGCTGGGAGTGGTGCCGGTCATGGCTGCCAACCAGGCCAACACCGCACGGGTGGCTCTCGTGTTGGAGGCAATTGGGGCAACGGTGTCTGCCATGGGACAGCTTTTGCAAGCGTGAGTCTTTATGTGTATGTGTCATCCGTTGCCCAGGCCAGGGCTGGCCTCTATCAGGCAGCTGTGTGCCATGGACAGCGGACATTGCAGCCACGCTCCGCAGTCTGACCGTGTCTGGGCAGGCCAAGGCACAGTCTCTTCACGCTATGGCCCAATATGAGCAAGCTATCGCTGACAGCATTGGCGACTGTCTCCACGCGCTGAATGGCGTCGCACAGTCCCAAAGGGGTTGGCACAGTCTCAGACCGGGTCGGACCACTCCCCGAGCTCCATTACTGCTGACGTTAGTACCCAGGTCGTCACCTCAGCTGGCGTCCATGACTGGCAATGCCAAGTGTCGATAGTACCTTGCGGCTTGTCTCATTTCACACCGCCGTCCCATGGAGAGTCCCTGGGGGCAGACACACCGCGGGAGGAGGATGGCTGGGGCTTGCACCGGTGACTCTTGCAGTGGATGTCCCGGAACACCGTACCACCTCGGACTTCCCCCATTCAGTCCCAGGTGCAACCGGTGGGCAGCATGCAGAACAGAGTAGCACCATGCCATCGAGGATGTCCAAGGAGCAGGCTCGCCAATCCAGGCCTGGTTGCCCGTAAAACCGGGCGCCAACGGCGAGCAATGGGCAAGAGTCACAGCAGTCCACCTGCACTCATGCTGTACCGTCTGTACAGGTACAAAGACGTAGTGGTAGGACCATGAAGGCCATTACGTTAGATACCTAGAAAGTTAGCACGGTCCAAGGGCACAGTATATTTATCGGGACTAGTGCACGTCAATATAACATTTGAAATTAAACTCACCGTTACACCAATGCAAACTGCCTCTGTGCTGTGTACAATGCCTGCGGGGTCGGGCAGGGGACTGAATGCCACTGTGTTGAGATGTACAGGAACTTGAGCCCCGGTGGGTGTGTTGTGCGCCCACCGACCCCCTCCTTCCCACCTTCTGCGCGGACGTTCACGCCACCCCTCCCCCAGCGGTTGGAAAGGGCGATGCGAGGGAGTGTCCAGAACGCATACAGGGACCACCCAGGTGGACGGCGTAAATTGGCCATGCGTTAGACTTTGTGCGACGATTTCGAGCTCACATATCATTGCAAGGCTGGTTGCCATCCTCCTCCATGCCGTCGAGCACACACGCTTCCACAAGCACAAGTGTGTGTCCAGCCCATTGAGCCACAGGTGGATGTGTAATGTCTGGGGTGTGGTCCATGAAGTTGTGTGGGAGGTAAGGGTGGTGGGTGGTGTGGGTGGTACGCCTCATGGGCGTTGTGAGAGGTGTGGATGTGCGGTTTAGAGATGGTGCCGTGCAGTGGGGGTCAATGTCCGTGCTCACCGAGCCCCACCACCTCGTTGTTGACACGTGCGGCAATCAACGCCTCCCGTGCTCCGTGGCCAGGTCCTTTGGCGTCGTGCAGCCTCCCTTTCATGGCCAGCACCCATGACCTGTGGATTCCACCCCCTTCTCCATCCTCCTCATCTGGAGAGCGGCGCCCTTCCCCGGCATCCCCTCTGCCACCTCATCTTCCTCCCCATCAATCTCCAGCATATCGCCCATCCTCTGTTGTAGGGTGTGGATGAAGCAGTAGACAACGATGCGGCCGCACACTCTGACTGGAATCGTGGGCCCAGCCAGCGCGATCCAGGCACCTGAAGCACATAGTTACCAGGCCAAAGCATCTCTCGATCACTCGATCACATCTCGAACACGCCGGTCAAAATTGTATGATTTCGCTGAAAGGAATAGAATTCTCAAATCATGTTTACGCTGTTATGGACAAGATAAAATATTGGTTGGTGATTTCATTCTGTATTAATGACTGCCACAGACACTGGTCTAAACAAATACAATTGCTAAAAGTTGCAGTGCGTATTACGTATCAGTATAGAATGGTTCGGGATCAGGTACTGATCATCTCCCTAAAAACGCTTTGTTTTGCTGATGTGATGCGCTTTTCACACCGTTAATACGACCTGTATATGTGTCAGGCCATACATCAGGCATTTTATTCTGAAGATGCGATGATGTCAGCGTAACGCAGCATCAGCGCAGAGAGAGAGAATTAAGAGGTGAGGAGTGAGTTGGAACAAATAGCGGCGTGGTCTATCGGGGAAAGATTGCGAAGATATGTGATTCCTATACGTCCGGTAGCCTACGTTAGAGACATGTTTTATAGAAACACAGATGTTTCCAGAATGTATTTAATTGAAAGGTTTTGATCAGTAATGGGCCGTGGAATTTACTTTCACGCTGCCAGCGCCGAGCGTCTCTTGTTTACTCCGCGGCGCAAAAGGGCTTCAATTATACATCCATTGACAAGATGTGGGAATATAGAATCCTCCCGTCAATGAACTGCGCGCAGCCGAGAAACATGCGTCAGGGAGGACGTAGTATGCGAAATAAGCGAAAGGGACTCATGTTCTATTCCGAAGAACGGTGAATGTGTGGAGTTTGTACGTCTCTCTGCGTGTGTTTACGTGTGGTCAAGATTCCTCCCATAGTCCCAAAAGGTGCCCATTATTTTGACAAATGGTCCCTGAGTGACCAGGCATATACATGATCTGTGGGCCTTATGGCGCGAGTGACCTGAGGTCGGGTGCTCTTTCAGAAGGTTTGTCCAAACATGGGGGGTCAAATGCCGTTCTACTGCACTGTGGATATTCCATGCTTCTAACTCAACCAGGAAACAAATAAGTGAGGACATTACTTTTGCATGAATACTTTTCTCTTGAACCTGTGCGGAGACCGTCGGCGAGGTTAAGCAACATTCATCTCCAACAGGTACATTAAAATTACGAACTATCATATTGCTCGGAGAACACCACTGTGGATCACAATAATTTTGCGGACTTTCCTGTGTACTCAGAGGAGTGGGCGCACAGTCTAATTATCACAGGTAACAAGGAACATTATGAAATATGCTTTTCACTCTGTCTTATGCATTTCGTTCAAATAACCAATATTATTTCACCTAAAATGTAGCATAACGGCACGCTGTGACATTCGTTAATCGACTGTTCTGAGAGGGAGACGGAAATCAGACATTAACTCTCGAGTGAATCTGATAATTGGAAAGATAAACTCGGTCAGCTGTCTCAGTGTCTCCCCAATGTGAAGAGCCATTTTTGATAATTGTAATGAAAATAAAATGTAAGTGCTGTGTAAATGTATATAAACGACCACTACACGGGCCCAATTATATTTTTATAGGTACCATTAATCTATTGCGATAAATCAGTTCCGCCACCTTTAGCAATGTGCATATGCGGATTCTAATATGCTTCCGTTTCCATGTCACATTTAGCTTCACAGTTTCAAAATACATGCGGCTTCCTTATTTTGTTTCCACCTGTTAATGTCTTGGGATTATTTACTTTCATGTTCATTTAATTTCTTCATATGTGAAGGAATCCATTTATGTATTTCTGTCATTTTTTCCAATTATTGAATGTTTGGGTATTATTGTTTTTAATGCAAATATATATCGTACGGCAACATAATTAACAAAGGCAAGAAATATTCGAGAAAATGTCAGTTTTTCAGAAAGGAAAATAGAAATTGTGTTTCAAATAGTCATCATTAGACGATAATCACGGAATGCTTCGATGAAGGTGGATGTAACATGGAACAGATTTCAGGAATGGATGCTTGTGTCCTTCAGAGCAGGTAATTACTGTCCAGTATTACAATTGTCAGGAGGGAGAAAAGGCGTGACGAAGAGTCATTGGCAAATACAGGCTAAGGAAATCTCAAGGCTTTTTACACATGCATAAAAAGCAAGAGGGAAGTCAGGCAAAGGTATGGCCCACTGAAGGACAGGAAAGGGAATCAAATTATGCAGCCATAGGTAATGGCCGATGTACTAAATGAATACTTTGCATCAGTATTCTCCAAAGAGAAAGAATTGTTGGATGATGAGTCTGAAGAAGGGTGTGTCACTAGCGTGGGTGACATTGAGATCCAAAATGGCAAAGTGTTTGGCGTCATGAAAAACAGTAGATGGATAAGTCCCCAGGGCAGGATGGGATTACCCCAGAATACTGAAGTAGACAAGAGATGAAATTGCTGAGGCCTTAACAGAAATCTTTGTACTCTGACTGTCTTCAGTTTATGTCCCGGAGGATTGGAATAGAGCCAATATTGTCCCATTCTGTAAGAAGGGTAGCAAGAATAAACCAGGGAACTTCAGGCCAGTGAGCCTCACGTCAGTGGCAAGGAAATTATTGGGCAGAATACTTCGAGATAGGGTCTACTCCCATTTGGGGGCAAGGGGTCCTATGTGCGAGAGGCAGCACGGTTTTGTGAAGGAGAGGTCGTGTCTCATTTACTTGATAACGATTTTCGAGTATGGAATCAAGATGATTGATGCGGGGAGGACAGTGGATGTTGTCGACATGGACTCCAGTAAGGCCTTTGACAATGTCTCTCATGGCAGATTGGAACAAAAGGTGAAGTCAGATGGGATCAGATGTGAGCTCGCAAGATTGATACAGAACGGACTAGGTCATAGAAGACAGAAAGTAGCAATGGACGGGTGTTTTTCTTCTTCGAGGTCTGTGATGAGTGGTGTTCTGCAGGGATCTGTGCTGAGACTTTTGTTGTTCGTAGTATGTATAAATGATTTGGAGGAAAATGTAACTTGTCTGGTTAGTAATTTTGCGGACGACTAACAGGTTGGGAGCATTGTGGATGGCGAAGAGGAATGGCGACTTGGGCGGCGAGATGGCAGTTGGAGTGTAATCGGCACAAATATGAGGTAATGAATTTTGGAAATTCTAATACATGTAGGGAATATACAGTGAATTGTGGAAATCGAAAGAGTATTGACAGTCAGAGAGATCTTGGTGTACATGTCAAAAGGTCACTGAAAGGGGTAACACAGGTGGAAAAGGCAGTCAAGAAGGCACACGGCATGCTTTCCTGCATTGGCCGGGGTATCGAGTATAAAAGTTAGCAAGTCATGTTGGAGCTCCATAGGACCTAAGATAGGCCACACTTGGATACTAGCGTTCCATTCTGGTCATGTGGAGGCTATAGAGACGGTGCAGAACAGAGTTACCAGAATGTTGCCGATTATGGAGGGCAGTAGCTAAGAGGAGATATTGAATAAACTTGGTTTGTTCTCACTGGAACGAAGTACGTTGAAGGGCGACCAGATAGAGGTCAACACAATTTTGAGAGACACAGTGGATAGGCAGAGACTTTTCAGGGAAGGGTGATCAATTTTTCTGCCGCATAGGGTTAAAGTGCGAGGGGGAAGGTTTATTGAAGATGTACGAGGCAAGTTGTTTTAAACAGAGGGCAGTGGTTGACTGGAACTCGCTTTTGGAGGATGTGACGAAAGCAGAGACAATTGTGACATTTAAGGGGCATCTTAACAAATGCATGAATAGGATGCGAATAGTGGGATATGGGTCCCCGAGGTGCAGAAGATTTTAGTTTAGACACGCAGCATGGTCGGCGCAGGCTTGGAGGGGTGGGGCGAATGGCATGTTCCTCTGCCACACTTTTAGTTGTGTTTTGTTTGTTCTTTGTATTGAAAATAGTGTGTCTGCGCAGTCAATCAGAATTTATTTGATTTCCTTCAACAGCAGAGACAGCGGGTGGCAGGAAAGAAGGTAAGCAATTAGTGGAAGTGTTTGACTGGTTCATCAACTTCAATTTGCAAAATACTACAGATCCATTGGAATCAGTTATGTTTCGTATTAATCTTTTTTTCTGAAATGAATCAATGCGCCAAAAGAACGGAAGTGCCAAAACTTTAGTAGCGTGCTGACACTACTGCATGCCGCACGTTACACACTCCACGTAAAATAAGTGACGGAGTAATTCTTAGTCAGGAAGAGGACAGATTTGCAAGACGAAAAGACCATAAGACATCGGAACAGAATTAGATCACTTGGCCTATCGGGTCTGCTACTCCATTCAATCATGGCTGATATTTTGTCATCCCCACTCTGCCCTTGATCCCCATAATCCCCGATCCCATTGTTAACCAAGAACCGAATTATCTCTGTCTTAAAGACACTCAGTGAATTGGCCTCCAAAGCCTTCTGCAGCAAATAGTTCCACAGATTTACCAAACTCTGGCTGAAGAAATCCTCCTCATCTCTATTTTACAGGGCCATCTGTTTAATCTGAGATGGAGTCCTCTGGTTCTAGTTTTTTATACAATTGTAAACATTCTCTCCACGCCCACTCTATCCAGGCGAAGGAGTATCTTGTACGTTTCAATGTGATTCACTCTCGTCCTTTTGAACTCCAACGAGTACAGACTCAGTGTCCTCAAACGTTCCTCCTACGACAAGTTCTTCATTCCAGGTATCATTGTTAACCTCCTCTGGACCCTTTCCAAGGCAAGCTCATCCGTCCGTGCATATGGTGCCACAACTGCTCAGACTACTACAAATGGGGCCTGACCAGAGCCGTGTACAGCCACAGAAGTACATCCCACGTCTTGTATTCTAGCCCTCTTGACATGAATGCCAACATTGCATTTGCCTTCTTAACTGCCGACTGAAAGTGCACATTAACCATAAGTGAATCGTGAACAAGGATTCCCAAGTCCGTTTGTGCTTCTACTTTCCGAAGCATTTCCCCATTTAGAAAAAGATCTATGATAGATTCCTCCTTCCAAAGTGCATAACCACACACTTGTCCTCATTGTTTTTCATTTGCCACTACATTACACACTCATCCAGCTTTTCTCGGTCCTTCTGCAGCCTTCCTTGCTTCCTCATTACTACCTGACCCGCTACAGATCATTGTATATCAGCAAACTTAGCAACTGTGCGTTCAGAACGGTCCTACATTTTCCCGCCTTCTGCCTCCCTCTCTTCTTAAAAAGTGCTGTTACAAAAGCCTCCTTCCAGTCCTTTGGGAACCTTCCAGCCTCCAGTGATTCCTGAAAGAGCATCACTAATGCCTCCAAAATTTCGTTGTCTATCTCGTTTAGGACCCTGGGTTGTAGTCCATCCGGTCCAGGTGACTTATTCACCTTCAGACCTTCCATTTCCCCCAGAATCTTCTTACTAATGGTCACTGCACTCACCTCTGCCCCCTGGTTCTCCTGGACATCTGGCATGCCACTGGTGTCTTCAACTGTGAAGACTGATGCAATGTAACTATTCAGTTCGTCTACCATGTCTTTGTTTCCTTTTATTACTTCTCCAGCCACATGTTCTAGTTGTCTAATGTCTATTTCTGCCTCTCTCTTAGCTTTTATATATTGAAAAAACCTCTTCCTATCTTCCTTTGTATTACTAGCTGGCTTGCACTCGTACTTCATCTTCTCCCACCCTCTTGCTTTTTAGTTGTCCTCTGCTTGCTATTAAACACTTCCCAATCCTCTGGTTTACCACTAATCCTCGCTACTTTGTATCCTTTTTCTTTAGACTTGATTCTGTCCTTGACATCCGTCGTCAGCCTTGGATGCGGTGGAATATAATGACAGGAATTTGGCAGTCGTGAGGATTAACATTTCCACCTGTCAGCGAACCCGCGCGCCTGTATTCTCGGCATTATGTTGTTGCTGAAATCCAATTGTCAAGCAGAGAGATAGAGGGCGGGATTCTCTCAGCCCACGCTGGGTCGGAGAATAGCCAGGCTGGCCATGATTCGCAAAATACTGCCACAACGGCGGGCCGCCGATTCTGCGGTTACTGGAGAATCGGCGAAATAGGTGCCGGTGTGCACAGTGTGGCTCCGGTCGGGGTCCGCTGTATGCCCCCACTCACCGGTGGTTCACCGCTTGGATGAAAAAAAGCCCAAAAAAGCCCGTGTCCCGCAGGCGCCGTTCACATCTGAACTTACCCAGCGGGACCTCGGCATCCATGGTGCCTGGGCGGCCTTCTGAGGGGAGGGGGGGTCAAGGGGGCAAGGGGAGTCGTCGAACCGCGGGGGGGATGAGGGGTTGGTGGAGCCCCCACAGTGGCGTGGCCCGCGATCGGGGCCTACCAATCGACGTGAACGCCTGACGTGTTGTGGTAATTTGCTTCGCAGCGGCCCCTGTCGCCCTACGCCACGTTGCACGGGGGCGGCACAGAGAAGAAGGCTATGGCGCGTTCCCGCATTCGCGCCAGATACAGAGCGCATGGGCGTATTCCAGTCGGTTGCAGCACGCATGCACGATTTTGTGCAGGTCGCAATGCACATGTGCAGACCCGCAGCACCAATTTAACGCCGGTATCCGACATCGGGTCTGCCTCTCGAGTGTCGTGCTGGTCTCATTAACGGCAGTGGATCACTATACTCAGCAGTGAGATGACGCAGTCGTTCAACTCTCCTGCCAAGAATATTTCCAAAAATAATGAGCTGCCGAGAAACACGCAATGCGGGATAGACAAGCTCAATTTTAACATATATGGCATTGTGGCTGCACAGGCTAACTGGTTGAAGAATCTGCTTTCTTCAGACGCCTAAACTATGGAAACGCTATTATTCCCTGGGATGTAAAGATAACTAATTATGTTTAATGTATCCGTTGAGGTCACCAAAGCAGCCACAGAGTGAACTAAAATTATCCAGCGGTTTGTATTCTCATCCCCGGCTGGCCGTACACTGCCTCTCCCATATTTTCCAGTTGTCTGTATTGGCTACAGCGGGAACGCCCATTGAGGAGGGACAGAAACAGAGAAACCCGGGACCAGCTAAGGACGCGAAGGCGAGAAATGCGCGGCTGGGGAATACAACAATCCCGCCCATATAAAGCTTTTGGTCAAGCCAAAACAACCGGCTTGAATGGCACCCTTTTCAGAAAATGAGTGCCGGATTTTAGGTCGCGCCCGCCTTGAAACCAGAAAATTCCTCCAGAAATCCAAGCAGCTTTAACTGCTCCCGGCCCCTTCTCTGAAGTTTCATGTCGCAGACGTGGCCGTAAAATCCCGCCCCGCAATATCTTCCATCACCAATGGACAGTAGAATCACTGTGTGTGCCACCTACCAGACGCAATAAAGGAATTCAGTAATACTCCTTCAACAAAAACTTACAAACCTTACAAACCTAACTCCTAACCAGTAGAAGTGAAGCAGATCGATTGGCAGAAAATAATCTTTATGGATAAACCCCCTATTATCCCAAATCGGAGTCGAGGACAAGAAAGGATATGAAAATGAAATGGAATGAAAATCGCTTATTGTCACGGGTAGAGTTCAATGAAGTTACTGTGAAAAAGCCCCTAGTCGCCACACTCCAGCGCTTGTTCGGGGAGGCAGTTACGGGAATCGAACCGTGCTGCAGGCCTGCCTTGGTCTGCTTTCAAAGGCAGCGATTTAGCCCAGTGTGCTGACTCACTGTCGCTGAGTCAAAACCATGTAAACACCTCCCACAACACACCATGGGAGCACCATCAGCACATTGATTTCACCTTTTCAAAATGCATCATGCATCTATATTTCGGTGTTATGAGTGTTCGCCAAAATTAAATTGTTCAAATGGGGAAGAGCGCTTTATATAGGAACGAAAGGTGATTACATTAGGACAAATCAGTGTAAGTGCTTCAGGCAGATTAAGGAAAATCAATATTTGATGCTTGAAGGAAACCAAATCATGAAATGAAACTTGAAAATAATGTATTGCTTGCGAGTTCTAAATTCCGACTTACTTGTATAATTTTGGAAATCAATACATGCAACACGTAAACAAGGTATGATCAGTTCAACGTACAACCATTCCATTTTATTTTAGAATTAGCCACCTGCAAAGAATTGCTAAAAGATTTAGGTGAGCAAAACACTTTGAACCTGTTTTAAACGGTCACATTTGGAGTTATCCTTGATCTAATTATTTTAATTGTAAATTGACTGATCAGGTAGGAAACGTTGAATTCCTATTCCACCAATATCCGTTGCCACCACTGCTGTCGTTCAGTCTCCACTGGTGTCCAAATTAACTGTGCTGTCGCTAAACTCCACCATAATCCGGTCCTCTTATCACAACAACCAGTCTGTATCTTTATTGTCAAGGATGAGTAAGATACATTGTAAAAGATTCCTTGCGTTTACAACATTACAATCAGTAAACCAAATGACCATCATGGATTTTGGACAACTTGGAGACGATTGTTGAATGTATTTAAATTAAAATTAAAATGTATTCCCCCACAGAAGCAAAGTGCGAGGGAAAAGAGCAAGGTACTTCCTGAGACAGGTTATAATAAATAAATTTGAAATAATATTTAATATACGTGATTAATTGACTCGGAATCAGTACTCTGCCATTGCATTTAGAAGTACTATAATCAATTCGATGTTAACACGCTTGTATTAAGTGGTTTCATTGAAGTTTATTTGTTTTGAGATTTAGTGTATGTTCTTTGACTGGTCTGTATGAAGATGCATTTTCGTTTCGGAAAGATTATTAGAAATGATAAACCAGTAAACAACTGCAATCAGTCAATACATTTTCAATTAGATCGCTTCGTTCTAATTTTCAAGCTTGCCTACGATCAGTGTGGTACAAATAAAAAATGCACCCCCTGCTCATTCCAGGGTACTTATTAATGCTTTGTCGCCATTAATGTTTACACATATGCATGGTACAAATCATTCACGAAACAATGATTATAACAGCACACAATAAGAACAAATTTAGAACATTTAGAAGAAATTTCGTGTAACACAATATCTCCGTTCAGCAGAGTCAGATGAGAACTATCATAATTCATCTGTCTTTAAAGTAAAATCAAATTTACATACAGTAATTTTTCATGAACAATGTATTTTCAAAATTGAAGTGGAACAGATCAATACGAAACAAATAAAAAAGGAACGCTAGTTCTGCCCATGTTGTTTGTGTGAATGTCATGTGATTGGGGAACATAAGGGGGGGGGGGGCGTCAACATCAAGATAACGAACAAATGGTAAAATAGAGACTAATGATTTGTTGTTGATGCTGACAAGCCAAAACATTAATTCTTCATTCTGTAATGCTACATTTGGGTATGGTACGTTTCCCAATTCAGATATGTGCGCTTGATTTCCGTCAGCCTTCGAATTATCACAAGTCGGGTACAGCTGTCAAATCAAAAGACATCCTTCCATGGCGCACATATAGCTAATTTTATGGGATATGGAATCCAGCATCGGTGAGTCGGTTTGCATGCCACTGCGTGTGCTCGATGGCCTGACATGGCATACCCACGAGGCTTTATGCCAACGACAAAGGACTAACGTTGTCAAGCACCCACTGCTTACAAATTGCAGAACGTAATCGCTCACACTTTATATCATTGCAGAACTGGACAGCGTCTGATGCAGATCTGGACTGTGCTGAGCAATGGACTAATAGTTGACTGGTGGCTATCTTACTTTTGCGCGGTCGTTTTCAAATGTCATTGTCTGCGCAGCATCATCTTTGGTGATGGTGATCATTTCGGAATTTCAGTGGTCCGGTGGAGTGAGCGGGCCCACGAGGGCTGTGGGTAAAATCTCCTCCAAGAGGTAGAACATTGTTTTTCACGTTATGGCAGTTGCCATGGTTAATCCGACTGGCAAGATTGTCCGATCAATTCGGAGTTTTGACGACTTATAATAGACGTTTCGAAAATACAGAAAACTGAGCAGTACCGTAGCACGGTAGCATGGTGGTTACCATAAATGCTTCACAGCTCCAGGGTCCCAGGTTCGGTTCCCGGCTGGGTCACTGTCTGTGCGGAGTCTGCACGTCCTCCCCGTGTGTGCTCCGGTTTCCTCCCACAGTTCAAGGATGTGCGGGTTAGGTGGATTGGCCATGCTACATTGCCCGTAGTGTCCTGAAAAGTAGGGTTAAAGGGGGGGGGGGGGTTGTTGGGTTACGGGTATAGGGTGGATACGTGTGCTTGAGTAGGGTGATCATTGCTCGGCACAATATCGAGGGCCGAAGGGCCTGTTATGTGCTGTACTGTTCTATGAGCGACAGATGCTTTACTTTCATTATGTAATTTGAACTCCTTTCCTGGTGATTTCCAATGGCGCTGGAAGTTGTGTGTGAATGGGCATGTGAAAATCGTTGATATGATATTAAATTTCCAACTTGCCGTGTATCCCTTTAGTTTAAATTGTTCATGCAAGTTAAAGTGGTAAATGAGAAAATGGCGGCAATATCTGGACTCCCAGTCGCATATTTCTCAGGGGTATGCCGTTCGCCGGCATCGTGACTCTCCCTTCCCGACGCGTGGCAATGCAATTTCCATTTAAGTCACTGCAAGTCCCCGAGATACACATGGTCCGCGGTGAGCTTCCCGCAGCGAAAAGCGATTCTCAAACGCCGGATAATTTGAAATGCACTGTGAAATTTACATTTGCCGTTCCAGTCGTGAGTTGAAAATTATATCTCAATCACGTTGAGATATAATAGAATATAAAATTTTGGAGCACCAATCAGTTTGGAAGAAACTGGTATTTTTCGCTTGAGTGTGGGTTGCATGACGAAATTATTATCCATGTCTTTTCGAACGTTGCGTCTGCGCCACATAGTTAGCAATGGACTGACCGGGCCATGCTCTTGTTTAATTTTGTAAGTGAAATGCCACATGTAAATTTATATACTTATGAGACGCCCACGATATTTTAGGCCGTTAGTAGCGCCGTCCACAAAAGCGTGGAGAGAATGTTTCCACGAGTACGGTAAACTAAAGCACGAAGGACCGCAGGGCGTTAATTGAAAACATAGATGAGGAACAATTTATTCCTCTGGAGGATGGTGAATCTGTGGAACTCACTGCCGGAGAAGGCTTCGCAATCCTATTCACTTGGTGTCTTTCCGAGTCAGCTCGATATAATTTTGACGAGTAAGGGTATCATGGGTTAATGGGAGAAAGCAGGAGAATGGGTATGATACACATATCAGCCATGTTTGATGGCAGAGTAGACAGGATGCGCCGAATTGCTTATTTCAGCTCCAATGTCTTATGGTCCTATGATTTACGTAAATCAGGCCACAACAGCAAAATGGCGACAGTATCATGTCACAGGTCGGATTATATACCAAGCTGCAATGCGTCGCCAAAGGCGTCATTCTGTTACTTGCCAACAATTTGTGAGGGCCACTCGGCAGAAGAAATCAGCGAGTGTAGAGGGAGAGAGAGACTGAAATATTCACATTTTTGAATGGCTTTGCAAGCTGAGAGAGTTGAAGATCGAGTGATCGACAATTTCAAGCAATAGAACAACATTGGCGATGCAGAGAAGGGTGATATTGCAACCAGCTGGAAATGTTAACGAAACAGAAGGATGAATAGATTTCACAGGCAAGCGGTGAAAGTAAATGGAGGCCGTTCCTCTTTCTTCCAAATGCTGCGAAGAGAGTCCAGAATGCATTTAGTTGTGCAGTGCTGGGAAGTCGACGTGTGCCATTCATGTCAAGGCAAATCAGTTTGCCGGACGAATGGGTATGAAGATCAATTGTCGTTGTGGAGTCTGGCTATTTGTTTGTTTTCTTTTAATATCGAACTTATATAACTTTAATAGGTTTTGGTTTTTACAGTGCACTACACTGACATCCGACAAAGTGCAAACACTTCGATCGAGCTTTTATACTCCATCCAAGTATCTTTATCAATTTTCTCATGCGACAGCACATCACACTAATAATTTCGCTTATTTTAAATGATTACCTGTCGTGTCCCGAAATACAACTGTACTAAGTCATATCAGCCAATTGTTGTACTGGCGTGTGCCACGTGTCCACCGGGTATACATTTTCCTGCCTCCCCACTGTGGCCTTAGTCTGCGTTTGATCCTTAGATGTACTAGGAACACCTTTCAAAGTTTTGTTCACATCCAATGCGTTTCAAACCGATATGGGAGAAAAAAGACCGATGTGGAATTATCATTAAAATAATGAATTTTCCACTCACGAACAGTTTGGTCCATGATACAAAAAGTACAAAATATTTAAGACTGACATAATGCAGACACCAGAGATCTAAAAGAGAAACAGAAGACAATGAAAGCAAGCGCACAAGAATAAAGCCCATTAAAGTTTAGCTCTCTGAGGTTTCGTGTGTTTTCGTCTCAGATGCTCGATACCTGTAAATTTAGCATATTCTTCCGATTTTGTCGTACTTTGATTTTATAAATTAAATACAACCTATGGCGTCTTATTAATCTGTTGAATTACGTTCAATAATTGATAATTTTCATGAGCAATTCCTTTTCCTGCACTGACCTATTTCGAGTCGTAAATTCAAATAATAACTGATGTCTCTCTTTTCCGAGGACTGACCTCATAGCCTACATCGATCCATCTTGAAATTCTCTTTACTTTTATCTGGACAATTAGGGCGTCAAAACTATTTTCTTTTAGGAAATTTAATGTATTAAGGCATGCATAGATATTCTTTAAATTTGAGACATTCGTCAAAATAAAGGAAGCTAAAATGAATTTGGATTCACATCTTCAGTGTGCACGAACGCTTGAACATTTCGAAAGATGTTATAGACGCTTAATACAATCAACCGGAAACTGTAGTTGCATCACTTCTAATATATAATCAGTAATATACATTGGAAGTAAAACAAAGTTAGTGCCAAATCACATATTAATAGATTGTCTTCAACAGCATGAACTGTACGTAATGTCAAAGAATGTTTGTGATTTCTAAATCTTTGTTCCTGCTCTGTCGTTATCCCCAATTACACAAACTGCAAAATCAACTATATCATATGAACATACTGTTGATAATAATGCAATACTTTGCATATATGGCACACGCCGATCCACATAGCGTGAAACCGAAAAAATTAAAAAACAATCAATTTCCATATTAGGTTATATGTATCAGGGGAATTTCTGGAAGCTTGAACAAATAACCCATTCTTGATTAACCTCTTAGGAAAATAATCTATTGGAGAGGATGATTATTACAGAGCATATGGGTTTGAACTTTTAGATACTTGTTTTATGTGATACCCAGATTCACAAAAAGCGCAGGACATGTTGAGTTTTAGTGTCTGCATAATTTAATGAAAGAGAGAGGGCGAGGCATGGAAGCTCCTAAATTGATATGGTTTGTATTAAAATCATATAGATCATTGTGGCGTGATAGTCCGTATTAGATGATAGTGACATTCCTCAAACCGATATTTCAGTCTTTGTTTAAAATTATCCATTTGCATTAAAACGGCGCCGTTTGAAATTCCACAATCATTGCATGTGCATAATTGATATTAAACATCCTTACACTGTCCTCTCGACTCCAAGAACATAAATACCCTGCACACGTGAGACTAAAGCAGAGCATTATTTTTAGAATGCTGCGTCTTCGCGGCTGATAGCCCATTGCCAACGCGTTTACAAACGGCTGGTGGATGCAGTACAAGTAAGGAACACAACATTCACAGACAGAAATAAATTTCGAATTCAGTGCTAATGAGGGCAAAGAGTGAAACGTAATCATGATGCTGAGCAGTACATATGTCTGAGACAAATTATATTAATCGTTTATAAACACATGAAAAGCAGGGTTTGCTCGCAAGAACAGGATTTATTAACTAACCCCAATTTCCCTCGTGAATGTAGTGTTCAGCTAATTTTTCAACCGCTGCAGACCACGAATGCTGACAGTGATTTCAGAAAGGGTGTGCATGGGAGTTGCCCCAGTCGCAATTAAAGATCCGCGATATATGTCAATGTGAGGATGGTGAGTGGTAGGGAAGGGCCATTGGTCACAATATAGCTACTCTCGTTTCTTTCCAGGGCGATTGTCGCCGTGGGGTTGCAATCTCCTGTCTAAACATCGTGGTTGTGTGTTTCCAGCCGGCACCTTGTCCATGCTGTCACTTGAAAGCTTATGGGGCGGGTGAATGTTTGAAGACTTTACGCTCGCTTCTCCGGTCCCCGAGCTGCGTTTAATTGAGCAGCATGCCGTTCGCTGCATTTTGGATTCTATCTTCCCTCTTATTTTACTACGGCAGTCTCGCTTTGGCACAACAGCACGCTGCCGGGAAACCGGAGAGCGGAGGTATATTGTTGGCAGGAAAGGTGAGCGTGACAATGAAGCGTGGTTCTTTGTTTGGCTGGCGTGAAACTTCCTGACTTTTGAGAAAGCTATGCTCATCCAGGAAAATGGATCCTGTGGTCGAATCTCCTGACGCATGCTCTGTTTATGCTGGTCCCACTTTGGGGAGTTCAACGGCGAAATAATCACGTTGTATGCGACAGCTCTGACCTGATGTTCGAGTCACATAATCATATGAATCGTCAAGATGATTTTGTGCAAACACAAATGATGCAGATATTGTGGGATATTTCGATCATGCAATTCCCGGAACAAAGGTAACCGTAAGATAGTTTCTGGATGCTGATCGGCACAGTGTGGCACGAATGTTGATTGTTTTCCTTGTAAGCACCGTTGCGACATTTATTCAGTCTGTGTTGTCTGCCGGCATAAACTGGTTTTGAATATTTGCAGATGTAACTGCTTGTAACTGAGTAATTGTGCGGAAATGTAGCCAACGCAGACATTTGTTTCCGAATAAGATTACGTTCCCACAGTTGACGGAAATAGTAATGTGAGCTTCGGTGACCTGAAGTATTGTAAAAAAGAGATGTATGTTGATTTCTGAAGAGCGTTAACCTGTGGTAATTTAGGCGTTATAAATTTAAATGGACGACTTCGAAGTATTCGGATTCACAGTCAAATTGATGGTATTTTCTGGAAGGGTTGTGCGGAACAGTTGAACGACTGCCGGCAATGTTAATCGGAATTAAACAACCTTAGGAATTATTCAAACTGATTCAATTTAGAGGTATAATTTTACACAATTTAAAGATATTATATGCCATTCCATGATTTCACTGAATGTAAAACTGTGTTGTCGATGGTGCATATTTCAGCTTTCGAATTTTCACCACACCGGATATTTAATTGAGACAATTAGGAAGACGGGAAAATGGAAAGTATCGGATATGATGCAACATCACATATACGTTAATCATGCGGTTGTACACTGGTGGCAGAGAAACGACATTTTCACATGTGGGGTGGAACAAAAAATAAAGTGGCAGACGGAAGCCATAAATTGGGCATATTTTCGGACTATAAATTAATTATTTCACACGTAAATTTCGTAGAGCTTAGAACTGGCAACTGTAAGCAACCGTTTCACTGGATAGGGATGATACATGCAAGATGTGTGCAAGAGGATAACTTCTATAAAATGTTAAATGGTAGTTATCTACAATTACATTTCATACGAACGACTTGTACGAAGTACAGGCAACTTAATAAAGCAGTCAAATAAAGGACTGTTTCTGCGTCGAATTTTATTACTGCGTTGCCAAATTTTGTATTAGGCCACTCGTCTACGATTGTGAAAAGTATGTTCAGTTGAAATTCAACTTCTTTTCTTTTGTTCTGTGGTCCAGAATTATCCACCTGCAAAGAATCGATAAAGAAGTCAGGTGAGAATATATTATTTGATGGAATAAAACAGCTGGCTGCACACCTCGTGTATCCCATTATTCCAATTAAAAACGGACTAATAATTATAAGCCTGCTTGTGGCACTAATACAAATTATTAGATTATTGTTATCATTAAATTAGGTTATCATTAAATACGAAAATTCAAACCGATTTCCCGAACAGAGTATTTCCTTGCTGTGTATTTAACACATGTGGCGAAACATTAAAGTGGTATTATTGGTCGTAAATGTACAGTATTTCATAAAATGTTGAAAATAACAGTACCGAGTAGTGAATAATAGTGAACACATTTTCCTGATCGATAATTTCACAGCATTCGATGTCAAAACGTAATCAGTATATCACATTTAGTCAGCTGACCATTTTCTGATCAGTCAACCAGAAGCCGCAATGACATTAATTAATTTGAAAATGTCTGCAACTGTGTTTTTCCCCGAACAGAAGAAAACATGAAAGAAAAAGAGAATGGTAACTTAGTTGAAAATATCGCCATTTCCAACATTTGTTGTTTTCGTTTCAGGTTAAAAAGACACTTTCCAGCCTAGTTTGACCTGGACCTAAATGCTGAGCTCTGGGCTGAAATGATCGCCGGAATTCAATTTTCCAACTGGCAAAGCACGCGCGGCAGCGGTATTCCCGCTGACGTCGGGTGCTTTCAATGGGAAATCCCATTGGTAACTGACGGGACGATAGAATCCACAGCACGGCGCGTGACCGAGAAAAAAGCGGCTGAGAAAGCGGAGAAGATATCAAACTGCCAGAGGTGTGCCATGCATTTGAACTAGCCCAGGGTACGTGCATAGGCGAAACTGAACGACAAACGGTTTGATTGTTCACAAAGCTGTTTGAGTCGGCCATGTGCCTGCATGGCAGGAATAATCGAGATTACAAATTAATCACGGAGAGGGCCACGGGGGCCAGTGGATTTGGGGTGGGTGCATTTGGAATTCAAACAGATAGGTTGGCTCGCACAATAGTTTACTTTTTGTTTTTGTTTGCACACAATACCTTGGAACTATTCGTCATTATCCTGGTGATGCCATTATTTAGTTGATTGGCACAACTTGGCGAAGAGCGCCGCAAGCTCTGAAAACAATCTTCAGTATTATTGCTGTCAGGCATCATGACCTTTGAATAAGAACATAAGAACTAGGAGCAGGAGTAGGCCATCTGGCCCCTCGAGCCTGCTCCGCCATTCAATTAGATCATGGCTGATCTTTTGTGGACTCAGCTCCACTTTCCGGCCCGAACACCATCACCCTTAATCCCTTTATTCTTCAAAAAACTATCTCTCTTTACCTTAAAAACATGTAATGAAGGAGCCTCAACTGCTTCACTGGGAAGGAATTCCATAGATTCACAACACTTTGGGTGAAGAAGTTCCTCCTAAACTCAGTCCTAAATATACTTCCCCTTATTTTGAGGCTATGTCCCCTAGTTCTGCTGTCACCCGCCAGTGGAAACAACCTGCCGCATCGATCCTATCTATTCCCTTCATAATTTTAAATGTTTCTATAAGATCCCCCCTCATCCTTCTAAATTCCAACGTTTACAGTCCCAGTCTACTCAACCTATCCTCATAATCCAACCCCTTCAGGTCTGGGATTAACCTGGTGAATCTCCTCTGCACACCCTCCAGCGCCAGTACGTCCTTTCTCAAGTAAGGAGACCAAAACTGAACACAATACCCCAGGTGTGGCCGCATTAACACCTTATACAATTGCAACATAACCTCCCGAGTCTTAAACTCCATCCCTCTAGCAATGAAGGACAAAATTCCATTTTCCTTCTTAATCACCTGTTGCACTTGTAAACCAACCGTCTGTGGCTCACGCACTAGCACACCCAAGTCTCTCTGAACAGTGGCATGCTTTAATATTTTATCGTTTAAATAATAATCCCGTTTGCTGTTATTCCTACCAAAATGGATAACCTCACATTTGTCCACATTGTATTCCATCTGCCAGACCCTAGCCCATTCACTTAACCTATCCAAATCCCTCTGCAGACTTCCAGTATCCTCTGCACTTTTCGCTTTACCACTCATCTTAGTGTCATCTGCAAACTTGGACACATTGCCCTTGGTCCCCAACTCCAAATCATCTATGTAAATTGTGAACAATTGTGGGCCCAACACGGATCCCTGAGGGACACCACTACCTACCGATTGTCAACCAGAGAAACACCCATTTATCTCAACTCTTTGCTTTATATTAATTAACCAATCCTCTATCCATGCTACTACTTTTCCCTTAATGCCATGGATCTTTATCTTATGCAGCAATCTTTTGTGTGGCACCTTGTCAAAGGCTTTCTGGAAATCCAGATATACCACATCCATTGGCTCCCCGTTATCTACTGCATTGGTAATGTCCTCAAAAAATCCCACTAAATTAGATAGGCATGACCTGCCCTTTACGAACCCATGCTGCGTCTGCCCAATGGGACAATTTCTATCCAGATGCTCGCAATTTCTTCCTTGATGATAGATTCCAGCATCTTCCCTACTACCGAAGTTAAGCTCACTGGCCTATGATTTCCTGCTTTCTGCCTACCTCATTTTTTAAACAGTGGCGTCACGTTTGCTAATTTCCAACCCATCGGGTCCACCCCAGAGTCTAGTGAATTTCGGTAAATTATCACTAGTGCATCTGCAATTTTCGAGGCCATCTCTTTTAGCACTCTGGGATGCATTCCATCAGGGTATGGAAACTTGTCTACCTTTAGCCCCATTAGCTTGCCCATCACTCTCTCCTTAGTGATAACAATCCTTTCATAGAACATAGAACATAGAACATAGAACAGTACAGCACAGAACAGGCCCTTCAGCCCTCAATGTTGAGCCGAGCCATGATCACCCTACTCAAACCCACGTATCCACCCTATACCCGTAACGCAACAACCCCCCCTTAACCTTACTTTTATTAGGACACTACGGGCAATTTAGCATGGCCAATCCACCTAACCCGCACATCTTTGGACTGTGGGAGGAAACCGGACCACCCGGAGGAAACCCACGCAGACAGGGGGAGGACGTGCAGACTCCGCACAGACAGTGACCCAGCCGGGAATCGAACCTGGGACCCTGGAGCTGTGAAGCATTTATGCTAACCACCATGCTACCCTGCTGCCCCTAAGGACCTTTCAAGGTCCTCACCTGTCAAAGCCTCATTTCTATCAGTCGCTGGCATGTTATTTGTGTCTTCCACTGTGAAGACCGACCCAAAAAACCAGTTCAGTTCCTCAGTCATTTCCTCATTTCCCATTATTAAAACTCCCTTCTCATCCTCTAAAGGACCAATATTTACCTTAAACACTCTTTTTTGTCTTACATATTTGTAAAAACTTTTACTGTCTGTTTTTATATTCTGAGCAAGTTTACTCTCATACTCTATCTTACTCTTCTGTATAGCTTTTTTATTAGCTTTCTGTTGCCCCCTTAAGATTTCCCAGTCCTCTAATCTCCCAGCATTCTTTGCCACTTTATATGCTTTTTCCTTCAATTTGATACTCTCCCTTATTTCCTGAGATATCCACGGTCGATTTTCCCTCTTTCTTCCGTCCTTCCTTTTTGTTGGTGTGAACCTTTGCTGAGCACTGTGAAAAATCGCTTGGAAGGTTCTCTACTGTTCCTCAACTGTTCCACCATAAAGTCTTAGCTCCCAGTCTACCTTAGCTAGTTCTTCTCTCACCCCCTTGTAATCTCCTTTGTTTAAACACAAAACACTAGTATTTGATTTCACTTTCTCACCCTCCATCTGTATTTTAAATTCCACCATATTGTGATCGCTCCTTCCGAGAGGATCCCTAACTATGAGATCATGAATCAATCCTGTCTCATTACACAGGACAAGATCTAGGACCGCTTGTTCGCTCGAAGGTTCCATTACATACTGTTCTAGGAAACTATCGCGGATACATTCTATAAAATCCTCCTCAAGGTTGCCTTAAACGACCTGGTTAAACCAATCGACATGTAGATGAAAATCCCCCATGATAACTGCTGTACCATTTCTACATGCATCAGTTATTTCTTTGTTTATTGCCTACCCCACAATATCGTTACTATTTGGTAGCCGATAGACTACTCCTATCAGTGACTTTTTCGCCTTAGTATTCCTGATTTCCACCCAAATGGATTCAACCTTATCCTCCATAACACCGATGTCATCCCTTACTATTGCACGGATGTCATCCTTAAATAACAGAGCAACACCACCCCCTTACCATCCAATCTGTCATTCCGAATAGTTTGATACCCTCGGATATTTAACTCCCAGTCGTGACCATCCTTTAACCATGTTTCAGTAAGGGCCACTAAATCATAGTCATTTACGATGATTTGTGCCATCAACTCATTTACTTTATTCCGAATACTACGACCATTCAGGTAAAGTACACTTATGTTGGTTTTTTTACCTCTGTTTTGAATCTTAATAATTCAGTTAATTTAGCCTGTCTTGCTATAATGTGCAGTAGATAGAATTGACCAAATGTGTAATAAGGAGAACACCCATGGAAACCCTCTAAGTTGTTCAATAGCCTCTGACCGAATCAAAACGATCGCTCTCCACAGATCCTCACCACAGATGGAGCCAAACCAGCTGAGGGTCATTCCTCTGTTTCTGTTCTCATCAGAGATTTCGAACACCCACAGTATTTCCCTTGTCAATTAGATGGCTGGTGCTGCGATCCCTGGACACACAGAACCGCCAGTGGATCACCCACTCGACACATTTGATGAAAAATGTTACAAATGTCAAGCCTAATCTTTTGAAATGATGTTCTGGGCTGCGCCTCACTGATGAGGGACATATCTGCGATACCTCTTCCATGAGTCAGTTTTGAATTGCCCTTCGCCACTCATTACTTCACCTGTCAGACTGCATAACTTTCAATACGCGGTTTGTGGAGTCTCTCAACTCGTGTCTATCACAAGCCCTCCTCGCTGTTGAGCAAACAGGCACCTCTTAGTTTTAACAATTTTCCAGCATGTTTTCTCAATGCCTGACGCTGCTTCTGCAAGTCATATTTCACTTTGCATTGAAACACTGTTCATTAATTGGCGTTTTCCTCATATTTGAGTGAGGGTTACGCCATTTTATGCGGTGAAAGACATTGCCACGGAGGTGCATGACGAAGGGTTTTGAGCAGTTCGACCTGTTCATAATCAAACCCGTTTATAAATATCGTCACCGAACATGGGAGGGGGAGCAGCCCCAAGTCGTAGTCCATATTGGCACTAACGACATAGGTAGGAAAGGGGACAAGGATGTCAGGCAGGCCTTTAGGGAGCTAGGATGGAAGCTCAGAGCGAGAACAAACTGAGTTGTTATCTCTGGGTTGTTGCCCGTGCCACGTGATAGTGAGATGAGGAATAGGGAGAGAGAGCAATTAAACACGTGGCAACAGGGATGGTGCAGGCGGGAGGGATTCAGATTTCTGGATAACTGGGGCTCTTTCTGGGGAAGGTGGGACCTCAATAGACAGGATGGTCTACATCTGAACCTGAGGGGCACGAATATCCTAGGGGGGGGAGATTTGTTAGTGCTCTTTGGGGGGGGGGGTTTAAACTAATTCAGCAGGGGCATGGGAACCTGGATTGTAGTTTTGGGGTACGGGAGATTGAGAGTAAAGAGGTCAGGAGCACAGATTTGACTTCGCAGGAGGGTGCCAGTGTTCAGGTAGGTGGTTTGAAGTGTGTCTACTTCAATGCCAGGAGTATACGAAATAAGGTAGGGGAACTGGCAGCATGGGTTGGTACCTGGGACTTCGATGTTGTGGCCATTTCAGAGACATGGATAGAGCAGGGACAGGAATGGTTGTTGCATGTTCCGGGGTTTAGGTGTTTTAGTAAGCTCAGAGAAAGGGGCAAAAGAGGGGGAGGTGTGGCGCTGCTAGTCAAGGACAGTATTACGGTGGCGGAAAGGATGCTAGATGGGGACTCTTCTTCTGAGGTAGTATGGGCTGAGGTTAGAAACAGGAAAGGAGAGGTCACCCTGTTGGGAGTTTTCTATAGGCCACCTAATAGTTCTAGGGATGTAGAGGAAAGGATGGCGAAGATGATTCTGGAAAAGAGCGAAAGTAACAGGGTAGTTGTTATGGGAGACTTTAACTTTCCAAATATTGACTGGAAAAGATATAGTTCGAGTACATTAGATGGGTCATTCTTTGTACAATGTGTGCAGGAGGGTTTCCTGACACAATATGTTGACAGGCCAACAAGAGGCGAGGCCACATTGGATTTGGTTTTGGGTAATGAACCAGGCCAGGTGTTAGATCTGGAGGTAGGTGAGCACTTTGGAAACAGTGACCACAATTCGGTGACCTTTACGTTAGTGATGGAAAGGGATAAGTATACCCCGCAGGGCAAGAGTTATAGCTGGGGGAAGGGCAATTATGATGCCATTAGACATGACTTAGGATGTGTTGGTTGGAGAAGTAGGCTGCAAGGGTTGGGCACACTGGATATGTGGAGCTTGTTCAAGGAACAGCTATTGCATGTTCTTGATAAGTACGTACCAGTCAGGCAGGGAGGAAGGGGTCGAGCGAGGGAACCGTGGTTTACCAAATAAGTGGAATCTCTTGTTAAGAGGAAGAAGGAGGCCTATGTGAAGATGAGGCGTGAAGTTTCAGTTGGGGCGCTTGATAGTTACAAGGAAGCGAGGAAGGATCGAAAGAGAGAGCTGAGACGAGCAAGGAGGGGGCATGAGAAGTCTTTGGCAGGTAGGATCGAGGAAAACCCAAAAGCTTTCTATAGGTATGTCAGGAATAAAATAATGACTAGGGTAAGAGTAGGGCCAGTCAAGGACAGTGCTGGGAAGTTGGGTGTGGAGGCTGAGGAGATAAGCGAGATACTAAATGAATACTTTTCGTCAGTATTCACTCAAGAAAAAGATAATATTGTGGAGGACAATGCTGAGACCCAGGCTATTAGAATAGATGGCATTGAGGTGCGTAGGGAAGAAGTGTTGGCAATTCTGGACAAGGTGAAAATAGATAAGTCCCCGGGGCCGGATGGGATTTATCCTCGGATTCTCTGGGAAGCCAGGGAAGAGATTGCTGAGACTTTGGCTTTGATTTTTAGGTCATCATTGGCTACAGGAATAGTGCCAGAGGACTGGAGGATAGCAAATGTGGTCCCTTTGTTCAAGAAGGGGTGTAGAGATAACCCCGGTAACTATAGGCCGGTGAGCCTAACGTCTGTGGTGGGTAAAGTCTTGGAGAGGATTATAAATGATACGATTTATATTAATCTAGATAGGAATAATATGATTAGGGACAGTCAGCATGGTTTTGTGAAGGGTAGGTCATGCCTCACAAACATTATCGAGTTTTTTGAGAAGGTGACTGAACAGGTAGACGAGGGTAGAGCAGTTGATGTGGTGTATCTGGATTTCAGTAAAGCGTTTGAGAAGGTTCCTCACGGTCGGCTATTGCAGAAAATACGGAGGCTGGGGATTGAGGGTGATTTAGAGATGTGGATCAGAAATTGGCTAGTTGAAAGAAGACAGAGAGTGGTAGTTGATGGGAAATTTTCAGAATGGAGTTCAGTTACGAGTGGCGTACCACAAGGATCTGTTCTGGGGCCGTTGCTGTTTGTCATTTTTATAAATGACCTAGAGGAGGGCACAGAAGGATGGGTGAGTAAATTTGCAGACGACACTAAAGTCGATGGAGTTGTAGACAGTGCGGAAGGATGTTGCAGGTTAAAGAGGGACATAGATAAGCTGCAGAGCTGTGCTGAGAGGTGGCAAATGGAGTTTAATGTGGAGAAGTGTGAGGTGATTCACTTTGGAAAGAATAACAGAAATGCGGAATATTTGGCTAATGGTAAAATTCGTGGTAATGTGGATGAGCAGAGGGATCTCGGTGTCCATGTACATAGATCCCTGAAAGTTGCCACCCAGGTTGATAGGGTTGTGAAGAAGGCCTATGGTGTGTTGGCCTTTATTGGTAGAGGGATTGAGTTCCGGAGCCATGAGGTCATGTTGCAGTTGTACAAAACTCTCGTACGGCCGCATTTGGAGTATTGCGTACAGTTCTGGTCGCCTCATTATAGGAAGGACGTGGAAGCTTTGGAACGGCTGCAGAGGAGATTTACCAGGATGTTGCCTGGTATGGAGGAAAAATCTTATGAGGAAAGGCTGATGGACTCGAGGTTGTTTTCGTTAGAGACAAGAAGGTTAAGAGGTGACTTAATAGAGGCATACAAAATGATCAGAGGGATAGATAGGATGAACAGCGAGAGCATTCTCTCGCGGATGGAGGTGGCTAGCACGAGGGGACATAGCCTTAAACTGAGGGGTAATAGATATAGGACAGAGGTCAGAGGTGGGTTTTTTACACAAAGATTGGTGAGGCCGTGGAATGCTCTACCTGCAACAGTAGTGAACACGCCAACATTGAGGGCATTAAAAAATTTATTGGATAAGCATATGGATGATAAGGGCATAGTGTAGGTTAGATGGCCTTTAGAATTTTTCCATGTTGGTGCAACATCGAGGGCCTGTACTGACTGTATCATTCTATGTTCTATGTTCAATGGTGATGTCACATAATTTTACAGATTTTGAAGATATTATATGACATTCCATGATTTTACTGAGTGTAAAACTGTGTTGTCGATGGTGCATATTTCAGCTTTCGAATTTTTCACAACAGCGGATATTTAATTGAGACCATTAGGATGACGGGAAAATAGTAAGTATCGGACATGATGCAACATCACATAAACGTAAATCATGCGGTTTTACACTGGTGGCAGAGAAACGACATTTTCACATGAGGGGTGGAAAAAAAATAAAGTGGCAGACGGAAGACATAAATTGGGCATATTGTCGAACAATAAATTAATTAGTTCACACGTATATTTCGTAGAACTTAGGACTCACAACTGGAAGCAACCGTTGGACTGGATAGGGATGATACATGCAAGATGTGTGCAAGAGGATGACTTCTATAAAATGTTAAATGGTAGTTATCTACAATTACATTTCATACTAACGACTTGTACGAAGTACAGGCAACTTAATAAAGCAGTCAAAATAGAGGATTGTTTCTTCGTCGAATGTTATCACTGCGTTGCGAAATTTTGTATTAGGCGACTCGTTTACGATTGTGAACAGTATGTTCAGTTGAAATTCAACTTCTTTTCTTGTGTTCTGTGGTGCAGAAATATCCATTTGCAAAGAGTCGTTAAAGAAGTCAGGTCAGAATATATTATTTGAATGGAATAAAACAGCTGACTGCACACCTCGTGTATCCCAGTATTCCAATTACAAACGGACTAATAAATATAAGCCTGCTTGTGGCACCAATACAAATTATTAGATTATTGCTATCATTAGATTAGGTTATCATTAAATACGAAAATTCAAACAGTATTCCCGACCTGAGTATTTCCTTGCTGTGTATTTAACACATGTGGCGAAACATTAAATTGGTATTATTGGTCGTAAATGTACAGTATTTCATAAAATGTTGAAAATAACAGTACTGAGTAGTGAATAAATAGTGAAATTATTTTCGTGATCGATAATTTCTCAGCAATCGATGTCAAAACGTAATCAGTATTTCACATTTAGTCAGCTGACCATTTTCTGATCTGCCAACCAGAAGCCGAAATGACATTCATTAATTGGAAAATGTCTGCAACTGTGTTTTTCCCCGAACAGAAGAAAATATGAAAGAAAAAGAGAATGGTAACTTAGTTGAAAACATCGCCATTTCCAACATTTGTTGTTTTCGTTTCAGGTTAAAAAGATACTTTTCAGCCGAGTTTGCCCTGGACCTAAATGCTGATCTCTGGGCTGAAATGATCGCCGGAATTCAATTTTCCCACTGGCAGAGCACGCGCGGCAGCGGTATTGCCGCTGACGTCGGGTGCTTTCAATGGGAAATCCCATTGGTAACTGACGGGACGATAGAATCCCGCCTCCACAGCACGGCGCGTGACCAAGAAAAAAGCGGCTGACAGAGTGGAGAAGATATCAAACCGCCAGAAGTGTGCCATGCATTTGAACTACCCAAGGGCACATGCAGAGGCGAAACTGAATGACAAGCGGTTTGATTGTTCACAAAGCTCTTCGAGTCAGCAATGTGTCTACATGGGAGGAATAATCGAGATTAAACATTAATCACGGAGTGGGCCACGGGAGCAAGTGGATTTGGGGTGGGTGCATTTGGAATTCAAACAGATAAGTTGGCTCGCACAATAGTGTATTTATTGTTTTTGTTGGCACACAATACCTTGGAGCTATTCGTCATTACCCTGGTGATGCCATTATTTAGTTGATTGCCGCAAGCTCTGAAAACAATCTTCAGTATTATTGCTGTCAGGCATCATGACCTGTGAATAATTCAGTTAATTTAGCCTGTCTTGCTATAATGTGCAGTTGATAGAATTGACCAAAAGTGTAATAAGGGGAACACCCATGGAAACCCGCTAAGTTGTTCAGTAGCCTCTGACAGAATCTAAACGGTCGCCCTCCACATATTCTCACCACAGATGGAGCCAAACCAGCTGAGGTCATTCATCTGTTTCTGTTCTCATTAGATATTTCGAACACCCACAGTATTTTCCTTGTCAATTAGATGGATGGTGCTGCGATCCCTGGACACACAGAACCGCCAGTGGATCACCCACTCGACACATTTGATGAAAAATGTTACAAATGTCAAACCTAATCTTTTGTAATGATGTTGCGGGCTGCACCTCAATGATGAGGGACATATTTCCGATACCTCCTCCTTGAGTGAGTTTTAGAATTGCTCTTCACCACTCATTACTTCACCTGTCATACTGCATAACTTTCAATACGCGGTTTGTGGAGTCTCTCACCTAATGTCTATCACAAGCTCTCCTCGCTGTTGAGCAAACAGGCTCTTAGTTTTATCAATTTTCCAGCATGTTTTCTCAATGCCTGACGCTGCTTCTGCTAGTCATATTTCACTTTGCATTGAAACACTGTTCATTAATTGGCGTTTTGCTCATATCTTTGTGAGGGTTACGCCATTTTATGCGCTGAAAGACATTGCCACGGAGGTACATGACGAAGGGTTTTGAGCTGTTCGACCTGTTCGTAATCAACCCCGTTTATAAATATCGTCACTGAACATGGTGATGTCACATAATTTTACAGATTTTGAAGATATTATATGACATTCCATGAT
Organism: Scyliorhinus canicula; assembly: GCF_902713615.1. Lineage (NCBI taxonomy): Eukaryota > Metazoa > Chordata > Chondrichthyes > Carcharhiniformes > Scyliorhinidae > Scyliorhinus > Scyliorhinus canicula. The sequence goes on from NC_052157.1 coordinate 92,587,920, forward strand.
TTTACTGAATGTAAAACTGTGTTGTTGTCGATGGTGCATATTTCAGCTTTCGAATTTTTCATAACACCGGATATTTAATTGAGACAATTAGGAAGACGGGAAAATGGTAAGTATCGGATATGATGCAACATCACATATATGTTAATCACGCGGTTGTACACTGGTGGCAGAGAAACGACATTTTCACATGTGGGGTGTAAAAAAAATAAAGTGGCAGACGGAAGACATAAATTGGGCATATTGTCGGACTATAAATTAATTACTTCACACGTATATTTCGTAGAACGTAGGACTCGCACCTGGAAGCAACCGTTGCACTGGATAGGGGTGATAGATGCAAGATGTGTGCAAGAGGATGACTTCTATAAAATGTTAAATGGTATTTATCTACAATTACATTTCATACTAACGACTTGTACGAAGTACAGGCAACTTAATAAAGCAGTCAAAATAAAGGATTGTTTCTGCGAAAGACATTGCCACGGAGGTACATGGACGAAGGGTTTTGAGCTGTTCGACCTGTTCATAATCAAACCCGTTTATAAATATCGTCACCGAACATGATGATGTCACATAATCATTAACTTGAACAATACATGATAGGCGTCATACAGGCACTAGCGAATCTGAATTATATCTTCAAAGAATTGTTACGCAATTTTGAAGTTATGGACGCCGTGCAGCAAAGCGCAGGATCCAGTGATTTCTCAGAGATCAATGCATACTCTTCTCCTGATAAATATGGCTGGGATTGACGAACGGTTTTGCACAGTACACACGAATCGGACGATTCCACCAATGGGACGACCACATGTGACTCAATCAATAATCTTAGTCAGAAGAAAATTAATGAAAACATTCATTTTACTCTCTGTCTTTGTGTCTAGAATTATCCATGTGCAAAAAAGCATTGAAAGAACTGGGTATGTATGGTGATATACAGCGGGTCAAAACTCTTCGTTTCAGCCTGAGATCATTCACACGTTCGTAAAAATGAAATTTAACGGAAAAATGTACTCGCATACTTACGTCCGTTTGGATTTTGCGACACCGTTCGAGGGTTCAGGTGATGTCTAATATTTGTGGTTGCAGAGCAGACCAAAAACATCACTGCTACCATAGAAAAACATTGTGGCAGAGCTGGCGCCAATTTATCACTGAGCAACAGATGTCACAATACCTTTATAAAAATACATTTAGATTACCCAATTATTTTTTCCAATTACGGGGCAATTTAGCGTGGCCAATCCGCCAACTCTGTATCTTTTTGGGTTGTGGGGGCGAAACCCACGCAGACACGGGAAAAATGTGGAAACTCCACACGAACAGTGACCCAGAGCCGCGATCAAACCTGGGACCTCAACGCCGTGAGACAGCTGTGCTAACCACTAAGGCCACCGTGCTGCCCTAAGCACACCTTTTAATTGTGGCAGCATAACGTCTGGTTGAGAATACGTTGTCCTTAAGTCACTTCACACGAGAGTTAATCATATTAATTTGACTTTTGCAATTGATCTTGGTATGCCATCGAATAAAACAATACCCCATCTTAAAGTGCAAGAATAATGTAATTGACACATGTATTTGTTTGACAAATCCACATGAACGTGAGCGATGATGAATGAATAATAATAAACTGACTCTTCTTAACCCAGTCAATAGCACTTTAGATATATCACATAATTTACAGTGCAGAAGGAGGCCATTCGGCCCATCGAGTCTGCACCGGCTCTTGGAAAGAGCACCCTACCCAAGCCCACAACCCCACCCTAACCCCATAACCCAGTAACACCACCCAACACAAAGTGCAATTTTGTACACTAAGGGCAATTTAGCATGGTCAATCCACCAACCTGCACATATTTTGACTGTGGGAGGAAACCGGAGCACCCGGAGGAAACCCACACAGAGACGCGGAGAACATGCATACTCCGCAGAGACAGTGACCCAAGCTGCGAATAGAACCTGGGGCCCTGGAGCTGTGAAGTAATTGTGGTGACTACTATGCGACCATGCTGCCTAAAAGTAAAAGAAAGAGACTGTTTGTTTGGACGCCTCTCAGATAGCTTCAATTCAGTATTAATTGGGATTTGATGGTCGGTGTACAGATGGGGAGCCGAAAGTCCATTATCAATGTCGTATGACTCGCAGAATTTGTATGACCCTATTATGCAAATAAGACACCCATGACAAATGCTGCAACTCTGATATATCCACGGACGCGATTGTACATTTCTGAGAGTAATTATAGACACCAACGGATTATTCGTTAACTTTTACGACAGAAAGATCGGCGCCACAAATGCACCGATTCCGCGACTATTATTGGGATAGGAAAGGTGCGGTGGAAAACACAATCAGTTTAATGAAAAAAAGGTGCGGGAGTCTTTGGGTCGGTGATTCACAGTAAACGGACGCTACCCATCCCCCTCCCGCCCCAGCACACCAGCCCAGCGGAGAAGATAGTTGTGTGCAGATCAGGGGTTGGATTCTCCATTTTTGGGACTTAGTAATGACGTCACCTTGGGAACAATGGGGTTTAACGACAGGAAAACGGCGCAACAGCTCGACCAATTCACCATGTTTAAATGGTCTTGTACTATCGCCACGTGCAGCGCAATTATTTCCATATAAAGTGGGATCCAATTTGACAGTTCCATTATTGGCGCACGTGAGGCTCACACGCTAGAGCCTCACTTAAATGCTGCATTCCACCACAGTCCCAGGACAGACCCATCCCACAAACCAGTAACGCTATCCCCCTTGCCCAGGGTATGGCCAAACCCCAACCTGCCCCACATGCCAGCACGCATGCCAGCCGCAATGGCGGGATTCCCTGGCCAATGAGGTCACGATATACCGAACCCGTGTGCTGCTTGCGTCAGAAGGTCTAACCGTTGTTCTGTCTGAGTTCACCCACCCCCTCTCTCCAGCTAGAGAATGCAAAGAACCGCCGCGAGCGGGAGAGGACTGAAGGGGGAACAACAGACGTGCGGTCCTTCACCATCCACGAATAGATGGCATTGGATATGGTCGATGGTCCGGAGGAAAGGGAGGTCAACGATGCGGTGGGCGAGAAACTGAGACGCTGCTTAGTTATGCGTCCCCATAACACATGTATGCCCCCGCACAAACCCGTAATCCCCTCACCCCAATAACCCCTGACCACTCTCAGCCTGTTGCGACTTGTAAACCAATGTACCTTTAACCATATGCGGTGGAGAAATGACCATGCATGTCGTTTAATACGATGATCGTTTGTTACACGCATACAAAGTTAAAACACACATCCAAGTTCAACTCTAAACTTGCACACAAGAACGACCCTCATTTCACGTCCAAGTGACTGGCAGGTACAGAGTAGGCATTGCCTTATCTGGAATCCGTCACCTGACAGTGCTGGAGGTCTATTGCTGGTCGACTGTGTCCCAAGCTCTGGTCCCTCTGTCGATGGCTTGTATGTTCATCACCTTGGATGGTGAACGTTTCACTGCTGTTGCCGTCGCTGGACGAGAGAGCGGATAACGAAGAAGACTCGAAGGACCGAATGACCGCCACCTGCGTCTATTTTCTGTGCTCCAATGCCACGTCTGCGCTGTAGGCTTTGCACAGTTTCAAGCTGCATCCTATCAGACTGTGTTCCTGTGTTGCAATTGCCCGATCGTTTTTAATGACGGCCATTTTATATAAAACACCACTCACCCCATTCACCCTGACCACCCTCACACTTACCCTCCTCAGCCCCAAATCCCCCACTCCACCTCACCGACACCCGGCCAGCTGTCTAATGATACATGTCGTCTTGTCTCTTGCAGGACCTGCCGGAGATGGTGCCGGCCCATCCGGAATCAGCGGCTCACAGCAGGAGGCAGAACCTGTGCCCCCCAGATGGCCGAACCATAACGGGGAGAAAAGCCATCTGCCATTGACTCACGGTACCCCGTATCTTGGGTCGGTGGAAAATAATGAGTTTAAATCCCTGCTGTCTCCAACACCATTGAGCATCCCAGAGGATGTCACATTGGCCGGGCACATTCGGGAAGAGGCTAATGCAAGAATAGGTGGTGCACACCAGAAATCGCATTCCACAGAGCAGGTGGAGGGAGGAGCAGCCGGCGGGCTGGACATTCGGACGGTAGGCCGGCCCCAGGAACTAGCTGCCAGATTGACGGTGTCCGGGCTCCTGGAAGATGGAGTGCCAGTCACAGTAGAGGTACAGTGAGAGTTCCATGCAGAACAGGAGGGACAAACGGCGGGCATACAGCACCTGTAGGTTCAGATGGAGTCCATCCATATGCAGAAGCAGGGTGTGGTGCGAGTCATGCATGCCACCCAGGCCGACACCACAAGTGTGTCATTCGCGGTGACTGCATTGGTGGCGACGGTGTCAGATATGAGTCGGCATATCCAAAGCCTGGGCTATTCTGTGCTGGTGGGGTCGAGGGCAAAGACTGGACTTCCGCCTCACAAGCAGCCATGTGTTGTAGCCACATGGACATTGCACTTATGTCAATACCTATGGCACAGTCTCCGAAAGCCATGGCTGAGAACGTCAGTGGAATTGTCCAGGCTCTGGCCAACATTGCACGAACACAGAGGGAACATAGAACATAGAACATAGAACACTACAGCGCAGTACGGGCCCTTCGGCCCTCGATGTTGCGCCGACCTGTGAAACCATCTGAAGCCTATCTGACCTACACTATTCTATTTTCATCCATATGTCTATCCAGTGACCACTTAAATACTCTTAAAGTTGGCGAGTCTACTACTATTGCAGGCAGGGCGTTCCACACCCCTACTACTCTCTGAGTAAAGAAACTGCCTCTGACATCTGTCCTATATCTCTCACCCCTCAATTTAAAGCTATGTCCCCTCGTGTTGGTCATCACCATCCGAGGAAAAAGACTCTCACTGTCCACCCTATCTAACCCTCTGACTATCTTATATGTCTCTATTAAGACTGGGAATTGGCCCAGTCCCAAAATGAGTGTCACAGAAACTCGCTCAAATGACACATTTCCAGATTGAGGTGACCAACTCATAGTGTGACGTCATGCTATCCCAGACGGAGAGGGTCCAACTCCCTGTGCTTCATGGCCACGGGACTGCGGACCCTGACCTACACCAGAGCGGACATCCAGGACTGGCAACGCCTGGTATCTGTATAGCCTCAGTTGGCCGCTCTGCTTGCACTCCTGTCCCATGGAGAAACGCTGGGGCCATCGGGAAGCCCGAAGGACGAGAAGGTGATGAGCCCCTGACGATGACTCACTCAGGGGAGGTGCCGGTGGGCCGTAGCAGCTCAGCCAATCCCCTACTGGCTTTGGAGCAGCAGTGCTTAGCGGGCAGAACAGGGCGCCACCACGCTCCCTGGGACTCCTTGGCAGTGGCGAGGACCATTCCAGGCCAGTCGCCCGAGACGACGCCAGCCAGCTACGCTGTGCAGGAATCACAGCAGCCCATCTCCACTCCTGCAGCAGTGTGGGATCCACCGAGATATTGTGTTAGTGTCTGTAAGGTCAGAAAGTTAGACAGCAGATGTGTTGTCACAGGTGCTGTCACAGGTGGGAACAGTTTACTTACTGGGTATAAGACACAAACATGCATGTATTTGTTCACAAAAAGCATCGGTCACATTGTTACAAACTGTCTCGGTGCTCTGTCTGAGGGGTGGCGAGTCTGAGCTCGACGGGGCTTGAGGCGGTGGAATGGTGCTGACACTGTGAGAGGCCCATGCTCTCCATGCCACACGACACCCCCTCCCCCGAATATGGCATGGACTACCCACCCCTGCGAGCCTGGCAGTGCCCAGCTCGGCTGCCCACAATCACTCCTCTCCATTTCCAACCTCCACTCCCTCTGTCTCTCAACTGTCATCACGACAAGGTCAAGATTTGTAAAAGCACGAATGGAATTGTCTTTGGAGCCCCGCCCACCGGAAGAAGAGAATCTCGGATGGGCAACGAATGATATGCAATGGTTCATAAAGTATGCGCGGCATGCAACATATTGGCGCTGTTTTTGAGGTGACGCGGAATCGCGGATTGGCGTCACAATGGAGTCTGCCGCGGTTTTAGCATTGGTACCTATTGATTGCTCAACTGCTGCCTCCGATTTGATTCCAGCCAAGTGAGAATCCCTCCACTGGCTGGCTTCTGCACTACTGGGACTATGTACCCCCGCCGGCGGCGAAATGGTATAATGTAACAAATGAAAATTCAGGAGTGTAGAGACAGGAATTCCCAGCCCTCTCGGCCAAGCAAAGACCCGGAGTGCATCTCGCAGCGTTTGCTGCAGATCCAGGTTCCCGCAGTTCTCGGTGACAGGCAGCAAAAAAAAACAATTCAGTAAAGGATGAACCCGGCAGCACAGGGCTTAGCAGTGGGACTGTGGTGCCGAAGACACATGTTTTATCGAAGCCCTGGATCATAGTAGGTCCGGAGTTTGCATATTCTCCCCATGTCTGCATGGGTTAACCCCCACTACCCAAAGAAGAGCAGATTAGAGGCATTCGCCACGCTAAATTGGCCCTTAATTGGAGAGAAAATAATTTGGGACCCTAAATAATTTTTCTTCTTTTAAAGAGACCCCCGATCATCCACATTCTCGAACCACAACCCCTGCACAATTATTCTAAGGCTGCGTATAAGCTACAACCCATCCCGGCCTGCCATCGGCCCGCTCCGACTACGACGGCCACGGCCTCAGTCCGCAGCTGCAACACAAGTATCCCGAGTATACCGATCGGCTGGAAAATATTAGTTCCACGTCGTAGGCACTTCGGCTAGTTGGGCCGGAACAGGTCTCTACAATTTTCAACGAATGGCATGGCATACTCCCTCAGTATTACGAATTTTGAGGGGCCAGTGAATAATTGAACCGGCGCTGTTCCCGATTTCTTGCTGGAACAGGAGACCGGATTCTGCCATAAGCGGCGGTGTGGGCGACACCGTTAGGAAGGATTGGCGTGAACCACTACGGCGTCGGGCAGCCCAATCCTCCGGACCTTAAGGGGCTAGGCCGGCCCCGGAGTGCTTTGCACTGCTCAGGCCGGCGGGGAAGAGGATTGGTGCCACGCCACCGGTGGCGAAGAGCGTACGTCTGCGGCCGCGAGCTGGCGCACGCACGGCGTGCGCTGGAATCATCCCAGCCCATGCACAGAGAGCTTTGTATGTGCACCCGGCCATGGATGACAGTTACACCCGCCATTGCCAAAGAGTGGAGTGCGCCACGGCACAGGCCCGCCCGCGGATCACTGGGGTCCCAATCGCGGGCCAGTCTCCCGTCGGGTAAACTCCAGTGACCAGATCCCTCCGTGCCTCTCCCCCACACACCGAGTACCCCTCACGCTGCCCCCACAGCCAGGTCCTGCCGGAAAGAACTGACTCTAATTTACCCCGGCAGAACTGGCAAAAAAATACAGGCGGCCACTCAGCACATTGTGGGCCGGATAATCAGCGGGGTGGGCTGGGTGTGGTGGGCAGGGACGCTGCCAGCGGCCGCCGAACGTGGCGACGTGGTTCGCGCCCCAGCCAAATCTCTGCCGCTAGAGAATTCGGCATATGATGCAGACGGGATTAACGCCACCACCCCCTCCCCTGTTCACCCCCACCCCCAGCCCCCCGCACCGGCGAATCTCCAACTCGGCGGGTGGTTCAGAGAATCCCACCTAGGATTCTGTCAGTCCAGGTCGGCCTTGTGAATCGCCAGGATGTGCGCGATTCGCTCCTCGTCGCCCCGACGCCTGTCCACTGATTCTCTGGAGAGCGGATACCTTCGTTCATACCTTCTCTCACCGGCGGGATATTGGCGTGCATGCATCCGGGGTTGACCTGGTGGGGAGCCTATGCTGTTACCTATTTGCTGGGGGATTCTTTTGTTCTGCGCCGGCCCTTATAGCCCAAAGCAATGTTGCATCGGGGCTGTCACAATGAAGGTTACCACTGTGCATGCGCAAAATGGCGCGTGTCCCACTGCACATTCTCAGATCAGCGATGTGCATCTGACACCGGGGAACGGCATCTGGAGGAGCATGGGTTGCACGAGTGACTTGCTGCCCCATGCAGGGATCATAATCGCTGCTCATGAGGACATTTTGATGTCGTCGGGAAACACAATCCTGTTTACGATTATGTTAATATTCAGCCTCATGGTCAAAGCATCCGCTCCAAAGGACAGTTTTCTGCTCGGGCTCCGCACACTATTTCGGCGCAAGGGTGTGAAGAATCCATCCCCTGGTCTTTCAAATTCATTATTGGAGATACGAAGTTTCAATAACATGAGAAATAAACATGCATGTGTCTCGCACATTAACGGGAGGTATAATTGGAGCAGCCTAAATCTGCTGCTCACCATACAAAATGCTTTGATTCAACGGTATGCAGGATTCTTTGAGGAGGTGACAAGTAGGTTAGACCAGGGAAACCCAGTGGATGTGGTCTATCTGGATTTCCAAAAGGCCTTTGATAAGGTGCCACACAGGAGGCTGCTGAGTAAGGTGAGGGCCCATGGTGTTCGAGGTGAGCTACTGGCATGGGTTGAGGATTGGCTGTCTGACAGAAGGCAGAGAGTTGGGATAAAAGGTTCTTTTTCGGAATGGCAGCCGGTGACCAGCGGTGTCCCACAGGGTTCAGTGTTGGGGCCGCAGCTGTTCACCATATATATTAATGATCTGGATGAAGGGACTGGGGGCATTCTAGCGAAGTTTGCTGATGATACGAAGTTAGGTGGTCAGGCAGGTAGTGCTGAGGAAGTGGGGAGGCTGCAGAAGGATCTAGACAGTTTGGGAGAGTGGTGCAGGAAATGGCTGATGCATTTCAACGTGAGAAAATGTGAGGTCTTGCACTTTGGAAAAAAGAATCCAAGCATAGACTACTTTCTAAACGGTGAGAAAATTCATAATGCCAAAGTACAAAGGGATCTGGGAGTGCTAGTCGAGGATTCCCTAAAGGTAAACATGCAGGTTGAATCCGTGATTAAGAAAGCGAATGCTATGTTGTCATTTATCTCAAGAGGGTTGGAATATAAAAGCAGCGATGTGCTACTGAGCCTTTATAAGGCTCTGGTTAGGCCCCATTTGGAGTACTGTGTCCAGTTTTGGGCCCCACATCTCAGGAAGGACATACTGGCACTGGAGCGTGTCCAGCGGAGATTCACACGGATGATCCCTGGAATGGCGGGTCTAGCATATGAGGAACGGCTGGCGTTCCTGGGATTGTATTCATTGGAGTTCAGAAGGTTAAGGGGAGATCTAATAGAAACTTACAAGATAATACATGGCTTAGAAAGGGTGGACGCAAAGAAACTGTTTCCGTTAGGCGAGGAGTCGAGGACCCGTGGGCACAGCCTTAGAATTAGAGGGGGTAAATTCAAAACAGAAATGCGGAGACATTTCTTCAGCCAGAGAGTGGTGGGCCTGTGGAATTCATTGCCGCAGAGTGCAGTGGAGGCCGGGACGCTAAATGGCTTCAAGGCAGAGATAGATAAATTCTTGATGTCGCGAGGAATTAAGGGCTATGGGGAGAATGCTGGGAGGTGGAGTTGAAATGCCCATCAGCCATGATTGAATGGCGGAGTGGACTCGATGGGCCGAATGGCCTTACTTCCACTCCTATGTCTTATGGTCTTATGGTCTTATGGTATCCCAGCCACGGGAGGGATTCTCCCTTCAGGGGACAACGACCCCACGCTCGCCAGAGAACAACTCCGGACTATTTCCTTCAAGGTCTGGGGTGATTCTCCGTTTTACAGGGGGCTTGTACAACCCCGGTGTGCGTCGTGCAGCCCTGGTTGCCGTCGGTGCCCTGTAAGCCACTCCGTGCACCGGAGCTTGCATACAGCGACAGTAAGAAGGGCCGTGCTTGCGGACGGCATCAATCCTTGGCGCAGGTACCACCGATATGGCAGAGCCATACAGTGGGCCAACACGGAGGACTATGGTTTCCTCCAAGATCGCAATGGCCTGCCGATTGGTTGCCTGCGATCGTGGACCTTTCCACCGCTGAGGGTTCCTCGGAGTCAGATTTACCCGGGGCCCCCACCAGGACCGCCACCGCGGCCGCAGGTCGCAGTTCCAGCCCGTTAGTAAAACAAGGAAACCACGCCAGCGCGTGTTCAGCCGTTTAACTGCAGATACTTGCCGCGGGGGCTGCTGCCAACGGCCCCCGAGCACCATCGATGACCAGGCGCCTGGGACTGGCGGTTCCGAAGAGAATAGCAGAAGGGCCGTCGCAACGGATTTCTGGCATGAAAGGCTATTCTCCGCAGCCGTGCCCAACCCCCCCACACCGCCCCCCCCCCCCACAGCCCCCCCCCCACCCCACCCACCCCCCCCCCCCCCCGCCCCCCACACCCCGCCGGGCGCGATTCCGGTGTGGGGCTTTCGCGATGCTCCACCCCCTAAAACCTTGCTCTCGTGTACGCCGCATGCTGTTTCCACGGTCTCAGGCCATTGACTGAGGCCTACGCTACGAGGATACGGGCTGACCCACAGCGTTATTAATGGAGTGGTACACGTGTTGTCCCACCCGTTGTTAATTCAGCGTGGTGGCTGCTGACTCAGTCCAGTGCCACTGCAGGCGTATGGAGAGCCGAACGGCGAGAAGTGTGGGCTACATTTTTGGCTGGGTGCACTGTTGGGTGCCGGGTGCTTCAGAGCGCGTGAGTGGCCTAAGTGGGTAACTTTTCTTGTGTCAGGATCCATAGGCTGTGTCCGCCATGAATCGCAGCATGGCCGCTGCAGACCACCACCGCGCAAATGCACATAAACAGACAAGGCAATGCCCTATCGACAGCTGGAGCTGGGAGCTATGCTGCGTGGCTGCTAGACCCTCGGAGCAGGGAATTCTTGGCGGTTGCCCCAGTTTTCCTTGCGTAAAAAAACATAGTTTTAACGCCGGAGTGGGGACTTGCAGCTGGATTCTCCGTGCGCGATTCTGCGCACTCACGACGGGTCACAAATTTTTACGGCGACGCTGGTCCGTCGCCCTCCCGCTATTCTCCGAACCCGGCAAAACCTCGGAGTCGCCATTCCCGACAAACGCCTCCTTCACGCCCCCGACACGACCAGAATCGCTACAAATTGACCCCCCCCCCCGCTATTCACCGGCCCGGATGTGCCGAAGTCCCGACGTCATTGCGCACTGTTTACACGGCGTCAAACACACCTGCTTTTTAAGTTTGTCAACCAGTCGTACTGGCTGACGACAGCTTCGAGGAGGTAGCGCACCGGTCAGCGCACTGCTCAGCGCACCGCTCAGCGCACCGCTCGAGTCTGGCCACAACGGGGAAGGCAGCCCTGAGAACGGGAGGGGGGTCCAGAGCGGGGGGAGTGGGAGAGATGGAGGGGGCAGTGGGGGAGACGGGGGGGAGTGGGGGAGACGGAGGGGGAAGTGGGGAAGACGGGTGGGGAGTGGGGGAGACGGAGGGGGCAGTGGGGGAGATGGAGGGGGCAGTGGGGGAGACGGAGGGGGCAGTGGGGGAGACGGAGGGGGCAGTGGGGGAGACGGAGGGGGGAGTGGGGGAGATGGGGGGGAGTGGGGAAGACGGGGGGGTGGGGGAGATGGAGAGGGGTGTGGGGGAGATGGAGGGGGGAGTGGGAGTGGGAGTGGGGGGGGTTAGGTAGAGAGTGAGCGAGTAGGCCGTCCAACCCCGTAACAAAATGTCTGCCAGCATGCCATGGCGTGTCGGTCACGAGGACACGGATGCTGGTTCCCCTGTGGCTTACGGCCACCAGCCACTGACGCACCCATGAGGAGGACATAGTTTACTGGTCGTTGGATGCAGAAAGTGACCAGGGGTTAGGCTGCCCGCATGTCAGCAGCGCGTCCAGGCCACCGGGACACACAGGTATCCCGTGGCAGGCAGCTGCCGAGGTGTCGACAAACCTCCGTCTAACATGTCCCGTTTCTCTGCCCCCACCACCCTTCTGTAGGTTAGCACAATGTATGTGAACAGAACGACTATGTTCTGCGCAGTGGTATGGGCCGCTGCACTGCATTTGGCGATGCAGCAGCATCCACAACCACAATCCGCAGTGGATGCAGGGCCAGCTGCAGCAGCAGAGGGAAGGGCCGAGGAGTTGCCAGTCGACGAGCAGCATGGGGAGGAGGAGGAGGAGGAGGAAGAGGAAGAGGAGAGAGTGAGGGTGCAGACACGGCGCCAGAGGCCACGACCAAGGCCGAGGGTGTACCGTGTCCGGGTCTCTTTCCTAACAATGACGGACATCATCTGCAGGAGGAGACTCCGGCTGAGTAGGCAGACGGTGATACATATCTGCAAACTCCTGTCGCACCTCGCCCCACGTGGAACGGGGGGAGGACACGCGATCCCGGTTGCCATCAAGGTGACGGTCGCTCTTAACATCTATGCTACCGGCTCCTACCAGTCTCCGAGCAGGGACGTCTCTGGGATCTCCCAGTCATCGGTCCACAGGTGCATCCGGGATGTGACCGATGCCCTCTATGCCATCGTGGACCGCTACATCACCTTTCCCGAGGACAAAGCAAGTCAAGACTCGTGGATTTGCCAGCGTGGCCAGGATACCGAGGGTGCAGGGGGCAATCGATTGTGTTCACGTCCCCATGCGCCCGCCTGCAGGAGACAGGGACGTGTTCACAAACAGAAGGGGGACATACTCCATGAATATCCAGGTGGTATGCGACCACCACGTGAGGATCATGAATGTCTCTGCAAGGTTCCCAGGGAGTGTGCATGACTCCTACATACTGGCGCAGTCGTTCATCCCTACGATGTTTGAGGGACGTCCCCCCCGGCTGAGGGGCTGTTTGCTAGGCGACAGGGGTTATCCGCTGAGGTCGTGGCTGATGACGCCTATACGGAGGCCTCAGACCAATGCAGAAACACGATACAACGAGGCCCATGCAGCAACCAGGGGTGTGGTGGAGCGCTGCCTTGGCCTCCTGAAGATGAGATTCAGGTGCATGGACCGCTCCGGAGGGGCCCTGCAGTACCAGGCCGAAAGGGTCGCTCGCATTGTAGTGGTCTGCTGTGCGCTGCACAACATCGCAATGCAGAGGGGAGATGACCTGCTGCAGGAGGCGGAGGGAGAAGCCAGTGGCAATGGTGCCAGCACAGAGGAGGAGGAGGATGAGGAGGAGGAGGAGGTGGAGGAGGAGAAGGAGGAGGAGAGGGAGGACGAGGAGGCTGATGAAGTGGCGGGCGCAGAACGCAGACATGACCCAGGTACTGGTGATGTCCAGGAGGCGGCACGACAGACCCGGCGAGGACAGCGGGCACGCCGGTGGCAGCACGGTTCACGCATCGCATGTGACGTCCTCGCTGAACACCAAACCACCACCTGCATCGCTAGTCGTGCAGAGGGTCAACACACAACTTCCACCACCACAACCCCCCCACCCCCTCTTAGTGTACACTGCTCCAATTCGACATCACCCTTACCACTGGGTCCAGACTGTATGGCACAACATTGATGGCTGTGTCAGCGGGTGTGATCAGTGCCATGTGCAATGATGACAGCCCGTTCAGCGATGAGCTGTGAGCTAAGAATCTTTAGAGAGAGTCTGACCCATGGCAATCGCTGAACCATCCACCTTGGTCGCCGCAGAGATCGTCACTGACACTCCATCACGTGCCCGCGTGGGCTAGCTGTGGGAGGGGGTGGGGGAGGGGCAGGGACTGCACACCCGGCACCGAAGTTTCACCACTCGTCAAACCCAGCGACACTCGGTCACCATCACAAATCCTGTGGCTGTGGAATAATCACACGGTATGACAAGTAAGGTGGAACAGTGCGTTTAATGTTAACAATTATTTACAGGTGCCCTAGCCCCTACAACTAAACTGTGCTCTTCACCCGTGTCAACTTACTCAGTGTCTAACTTTGTTGCCTTACGGGCCCTAACACTACGTCCACGTGACTCCCCAGATGATACAGCAGGAGTGGAGGAGGATTGCTGCGAATCGCCCCCCTCGACTCGTTTCTCCTTGGCCAAGCGTTTCCTGGGGCGACCCGGCCTTGATGGGCCAGGCTGCTCTCTGGGCGTCTCGGGAGACATTGTGCCACCCTGCTCTGCCTGCTGCCCACTCGATGCACCAGGGATGGGACGGGGGGAGGCCGAGAATTCCGGGACGTCCCGTGATGGACTTAATGGTACGGGCCCCGAAACCTCCTCCTCCTTCGGGGAGCCCGTTGGCCCCCGGGCCTCACTTTGGGACAGAGGTACGAGCGGGGAGGTGCCCCGTCGCACCACCGACACCTGGAGCTGCCAGTCCTGGAGGCCTGCAACGGTATCGACCAGGATCCGAAGGTTTGCAGACACGGAGTCCAGGGAGTTAGACATTCCCGCCAGGGACTGTGCGATCTCAACCTGTGTGTGCACAACGCCATCCAGCACATGTGTCAGGCGGTTGATGACGTTGATGTCAGGGCCGAGGATGACGCGTGCATATTAACCCCAATGCCTTGCATCACCTGACCCATTGCCTCCACCGCGGATGCCATCCGTTCGGTGTCGGACTGGGTCTCTGCCATGAGCGGCACCACTCCCTGCTCGTGGACGTGGTTCGACTCCTCTAACAGCGTCTGCAGAGTCTGGAAGGCAGCCCTCATCCCGTCGTTGTTTCCCTGGGTTTCTTGAGGCATCGGCTGTGCGGGTGGGTTGAGAAACTCCAGGAACTCCGAAAACGTCTGGGAGCCAGCTGCATCCTGGGCCTGGTCTGGCCTCCGCGAGTCCGGGCCCTCGGTTGCTCCGACCTCCACCTGCTGTACCTGCTCAGCTGAGATGCGCGAACCAGACTGTGACCCAGGAGACTCATCACTAAATAGGCCCGCTGGGGTGAGTGTCTCTGGGATGATCGATGTTGTGGGAGATAGCAGTGCCGCAAGCCTGATGTTTTCGCAATTTAGCGTCTCTTCAATGGTGTGGGGCCGCTCAGAGTCCGAAGCGTTATCCCTGGCCTTTTCCGTGGCCTGTGTTCTCGGCACCCTCTGGGCGTCCTGATCCGCAGATTGGGTTGGGGAGAATGGGACTCCCCGCTGATTGGGCACCCTCTGTCGTGCGGCCCCGGGTGAGGTGGCGGCAGATGCCTGTGTCCGTCTGCAGCCAGACTTCCCTGGTCGTTCGGCATTACGTCCCAGGGAAGAGAATGAGACGGGTTATTTAGATTTGCTCGGCAGGCCGCTGGACGGTCCCCGTGGGCAACGTGTGAAGGGACAGAGGATGGGGGAGGTATCCCAGTGGGCAGGGTGTGTGAAGGGACAGAGGATGAGGGAGGTGTCCAAGTGGGCAGGGTGTGTGAAGGGACAGAGGATGGGGGAGGGGTGGGTGTTTGTCATGGAGGGTTGTCTCACTTGCTGCAGATCCGCCAACCTCGCATAGCGCGACATCCCGGGTGGCAGACCCCCCAACAAGGTCCAGTGCCCTCTGCTCAATGGTGGTGAGGGGGTGCAGGTTGGGAGAACCCCCTCCAGTCTTGTGCCGCTCACGGTTGTTATGAGCGGACATGGCCTGTTGGGGGAGGGTACATAGGTAGATCATGACAATACGACAGGTATCAGCAGTCCGTTCAGATACTGGCACAGTTTGGGGGTCAAGTTGTCATAAGACGATTGCATCTCTCCACGGGGCCAGAGCGCTTGGTCTGTGACAACGTTGTGAACTATCCTCAAATAACTCTGCCCCAATCCCCCTCCAACCCCCCGGGCCACGGGGGGAGGTGGGTAATTAAGTAAAGTGGGGGTGGGAGGGATGGTTGTGACCAGGGGGCACCTTCTTGGCACTTACCCTGGCAGCCCTGGTGAGGTCGTGAAGCTTTTTCCGGCACTGCTCTGCAGAGCGAGGGGTCTGCCCCACAGCAATGACGGCAGCAGCCACCTGACGCCAGGCCTGGCGTACCGCGCTGGCAGGTTGGCGATGCCCTCTCCGCGGCCGGATGATGCCCCTCCTCTGCTCTACAGCATCGAGCAGCGTCTCGACATCGGCCTCCACAAAACGAGGTGCAGCTCTCCTGGGCTCCGACATCATGGCCGACAGATTCTGTGCTCGCCCGCGCCTTTTTACGGCGTCGGGCGGCGTCACGTGGGCGTGATCGTGTCTTCGCCACGTTCCGTCGTCATCGCACACGGGATTGACGCGGCCGCGTTACTAGCCCATTTCCCGGAAGTGAATACGTCGGGAAATGGACCCTTCCCGACCGTTTTACGACAGTTTTTCGCAGGTGCGGAGAATCGCGCCCTCCATGTTTGAGACTGTCCCCACACTGGCGTGAAAACTGACGCAAAATGGCCATCGATTACCAGTTTTGCTTAAGGTCAGTAGGCAGCCAGCGTAGATCTCGTAGCTCTAGCTGCCGATACGCCTCTGCACATTTACCACTCCATCGCCACGCATGCGTTATGGCGGACTGAGCCAGCGGACAATGGCAGCAAAAGTATGGCTCCCCTTCGGACCGGTTAGGGTTAGGTTTAGGGTGTGGCTCAATGTCAACAGCACAGAATGAAGTCCACTATGCCGTCGATTGGCCCTCCCCTGACTATGGCTGTGCCAGACTGATTCTTCAGATGCCGTACGCGGTTCACTGATGGTGTGAACACACATAACACAACCCGTCGGGAAATAGATCGGTCGGGGATGGAGCATCGCGGGGATGGACTCAGGCAATAGCCTACGGTTGTGAATAATCAGTGGAGGAGAATACCAAAACCTATTTTGGCATCTAAACGGATTGTCTGCCTCATTGCCGAACGCGATTTCGCAGTCGGGGAGCAGGGAATACAGCCCTTAGTTTCCCAAACGGACAAGCTCACCTACCCCCCCCCCCCATATTGATCAATTGACCAGCCGGTGAAACGGAGAATGCCACTGGCATGCTGAACCAGACATGGCGGAATTCTTCGAACACCCGCCTGTCTGGAGAACCGCCGGACCGGAGAGCCGCCAGGGATGTGGGGGAGGTGCGTGAATCGCGCTTCTGCAGCTTCCGAATTCTCTGGCGGAGGGTTCTTGTCAGGGGCGGGGGCTCGAATTGTACCGCGCCGATCGGCGGCCGCTGTCAGCATCCACCCTGGCGATTCTCCGGTCTGCGATGTGGCGAGCGGCCTCCAGTTTTGTGCCGGTCCCGCCGGCATAAATTACAGCTGGGACTTGCCAGCGGGATTTGACTCTGCGGGCGCCTTCCGGGGACCTCAGGGTGGCGTAGGGGCTTCTGGCCCCGGGGGTTGTGTCTGCACTGTGGACTGGCCCGCAGGCGCAGCCCACTGATCTGCAGGCAGGCCTGGGCTGTGGGGCACTCGATCCCTCCGCACTGGCTGCTACAGCAGTCCGCGTTGGCCGGTGCATAGCCGAACCCTCTGGGCATGCACTGGGATGACGCCAGTACTCGCTGGTGTACCCACGCATGTGCCAACCCATGCCGGCCGGCCGAGATCCTTCGGCGCCTGGTTGTCATGGCGCCATGCCCCTTCAGAGCCGGTTGGTGCGACGCCAACCACATCGACGTGGGCCTAGCCCCTGAATGGGCGGAGGATTCAGCACCTTCCGGGCGGACCGACGATGGATTGGTTCACGCCAAACATCTGGCGCATGCATGGCCGGGTGGGAGAGAATACCACCCATGGCGCAGTGAGATGGAGAATGCAGGGGCGGCATTCTTCCCTACCCGGCGTGATGGAGGGTCCCGGAGTAGGGATGTGGCACCAACCTTTCAGGGATCGCGCCTCCCAAAGATGGGGAATTCTCCCCACCTTTGGGGGCCAGCCCCGCGCCGGAGCGGTTGCCACCAGAAGACGGGCACAAAAAACCGGCGCCCCCGGCAGCGTGGCTGGCCAAAAGACTTTCGCCGGTCCGCGCATGCGCCAGCAGTGACGTCAGCGACAGCTGGCTGATGACGTCACTGCCTGCGCATGCGCTATATGGGGTTCTCTTTCACTTCCGCCATGTCGAAGGCCGTGGCGGACGCGGAAGAAATTAGTGCAGCCAGGGCACTGGCCCGGACTCTGACGGGATGCCCCGATCGCGGGCACGCCACCGTGGGGGCACCCCCCGGAGTTTGATCGCCCCCCGCCCCCCCCAGGACCCCGGGGGCCTGCTCGCACCGCTGAGCCCGCCGTTCCAGAGGAGGTTTAAACGCTGGCGGCGGGAGAGGCCTCCCAGCAACCACAACCCCCCCACCCCCTCTTAGTGTACACTGCTCCAATTCGACATCACCCTTACCACTGGGTCCAGACGGTATGGCACAACATTGATGGCTGTGTCAGCGGTTGTGATCAGTGCCATGTGGAATGATGACAGCCCGTTCAGCGATGAGCTGTGAGCTCAGAATCTTTAGAGAGAGTCTGACCCATGGCAATAGCTGAACCATCCACCTTGGTCGCCGCAGAGATCGTCACTGACACTCCATCACGTGCCCGCGTGGGCTAGCTGTGGGAGGGGGTGGGGGAGGGGCAGGGACTGCACACCCGGCACCGAAGTTTCACCACTCGTCAAACCCAGCGACACTCGGTCACCATCACAAATCCTGTGGCTGTGGAATAATCACACGGTATGACAAGTAAGGTGGAACAGTGCGTTTAATGTTAACAATTATTTACAGGTGCCCTAGCCCCTACAACTAAACTGTGCTCTTCACCCGTGTCAACTTACTCAGTGTCTAACTTTGTTGCCTTACGGGCCCTAACACTACGTCCACGTGACTCCCCAGATGATACAGCAGGAGTGGAGGAGGATTGCTGCGAATCGCCCCCCTCGACTCGTTTCTCCTTGGCCAAGCGTTTCCTGGGGCGACCCGGCCTTGATGGGCCAGGCTGCTCTCTGGGCGTCTCGGGAGACATTGTGCCACCCTGCTCTGCCTGCTGCCCACTCGATGCACCAGGGATGGGACGGGGGGAGGCCGAGAATTCCGGGACGTCCCGTGATGGACTTAATGGTACGGGCCCCGAAACCTCCTCCTCCTTCGGGGAGCCCGTTGGCCCCCGGGCCTCACTTTGGGACAGAGGTACGAGCGGGGAGGTGCCCCGTCGCACCACCGACACCTGGAGCTGCCAGTCCTGGAGGCCTGCAACGGTATCGACCAGGATCCGAAGGTTTGCAGACACGGAGTCCAGGGAGTTAGACATTCCCGCCAGGGACTGTGCGATCTCAACCTGTGTGTGCACAACGCCATCCAGCACATGTGTCAGGCGGTTGATGACGTTGATGTCAGGGCCGAGGATGACGCGTGCATATTAACCCCAATGCCTTGCATCACCTGACCCATTGCCTCCACCGCGGATGCCATCCGTTCGGTGTCGGACTGGGTCTCTGCCATGAGCGGCACCACTCCCTGCTCGTGGACGTGGTTCGACTCCTCTAACAGCGTCTGCAGAGTCTGGAAGGCAGCCCTCATCCCGTCGTTGTTTCCCTGGGTTTCTTGAGGCATCGGCTGTGCGGGTGGGTTGAGAAACTCCAGGAACTCCGAAAACGTCTGGGAGCCAGCTGCATCCTGGGCCTGGTCTGGCCTCCGCGAGTCCGGGCCCTCGGTTGCTCCGACCTCCACCTGCTGTACCTGCTCAGCTGAGATGCGCGAACCAGACTGTGACCCAGGAGACTCATCACTAAATAGGCCCGCCGGGGTGAGTGTCTCTGGGATGATCGATGTTGTGGGAGATAGCAGTGCCGCAAGCCTGATGTTTTCGCAATTTAGCGTCTCTTCAATGGTGTGGGGCCGCTCAGAGTCCGAAGCGTTATCCCTGGCCTTTTCCGTGGCCTGTGTTCTCGCCACCCTCTGGGCGTCCTGATCCGCAGATTGGGTTGGGGAGAATGGGACTCCCCGCTGATTGGGCACCCTCTGTCGTGCGGCCCCGGGTGAGGTGGCGGCAGATGCCTGTGTCCGTCTGCAGCCAGACTTCCCTGGTCGTTCGGCATTACGTCCCAGGGAAGAGAATGAGACGGGTTATTTAGATTTGCTCGGCAGGCCGCTGGACGGTCCCCGTGGGCAACGTGTGAAGGGACAGAGGATGGGGGAGGTATCCCAGTGGGCAGGGTGTGTGAAGGGACAGAGGATGGGGGAGGTGTCCAAGTGGGCAGGGTGTGTGAAGGGACAGAGGATGGGGGAGGGGTGGGTGTTTGTCATGGAGGGTTGTCTCACTTGCTGCAGATCCGCCAACCTCGCATAGCGCGACATCCCGGGTGGCAGACCCCCCAACAAGGTCCAGTGCCCTCTGCTCAATGGTGGTGAGGGGGTGCAGGTTGGGAGAACCCCCTCCAGTCTTGTGCCGCTCACGGTTGTTATGAGCGGACATGGCCTGTTGGGGGAGGGTACATAGGTAGATCATGACAATACGACAGGTATCAGCAGTCCGTTCAGATACTGGCACAGTTTGGGGGTCAAGTTGTCATAAGACGATTGCATCTCTCCACGGGGCCAGAGCGCTTGGTCTGTGACAACGTTGTGAACTATCCTCAAATAACTCTGCCCCAATCCCCCTCCAACCCCCCGGGCCACGGGGGGAGGTGGGTAATTAAGTAAAGTGGGGGTGGGAGGGATGGTTGTGACCAGGGGGCACCTTCTTGGCACTTACCCTGGCAGCCCTGGTGAGGTCGTGAAGCTTTTTCCGGCACTGCTCTGCAGAGCGAGGGGTCTGCCCCACAGCAATGACGGCAGCAGCCACCTAACGCCAGGCCTGGCGTACCGCGCTGGCAGGTTGGCGATGCCCTCTCCGCGGCCGGATGATGCCCCTCCTCTGCTCTACAGCATCGAGCAGCGTCTCGACATCGGCCTCCACAAAACGAGGTGCAGCTCTCCTGGGCTCCGACATCATGGCCGACAGATTCTGTGCTCGCCCGCGCCTTTTTACGGCGTCGGGCGGCGTCACGTGGGCGTGATCGTGTCTTCGCCACGTTCCGTCGTCATCGCACACGGGATTGACGCGGCCGCGTTACTAGCCCATTTCCCGGAAGTGAATACGTCGGGAAATGGACCCTTCCCGACCGTTTTACGACAGTTTTTCGCAGGTGCGGAGAATCGCGCCCTCCATGTTTGAGACTGTCCCCACACTGGCGTGAAAACTGACGCAAAATGGCCATCGATTACCAGTTTTGCTTAAGGTCAGTAGGCAGCCAGCGTAGATCTCGTAGCTCTAGCTGCCGATACGCCTCTGCACATTTACCACTCCATCGCCACGCATGCGTTATGGCGGACTGAGCCAGCGGACAATGGCAGCAAAAGTATGGCTCCCCTTCGGACCGGTTAGGGTTAGGTTTAGGGTGTGGCTCAATGTCAACAGCACAGAATGAAGTCCACTATGCCGTCGATTGGCCCTCCCCTGACTATGGCTGTGCCAGACTGATTCTTCAGATGCCGTACGCGGTTCACTGATGGTGTGAACACACATAACACAACCCGTCGGGAAATAGATCGGTCGGGGATGGAGCATCGCGGGGATGGACTCAGGCAATAGCCTACGGTTGTGAATAATCAGTGGAGGAGAATACCAAAACCTGTTTTGGCGTCTAAACGGATTGTCTGCCTCATTGCCGAACGCGATTTCGCAGTCGGGGAGCAGGGAATACAGCCCTTAGTTTCCCAAACGGACAAGCTCACCTACCCCCCCCCCCCCCATATTGATCAATTGACCAGCCGGTGAAACGGAGAATGCTACTGGCATGCTGAACCAGACATGGCGGAATTCTTCGAACACCCGCCTGTCTGGAGAACCGCCGGACCGGAGAGCCGCCAGGGATGTGGGGGAGGTGCGTGAATCGCGCTTCTGCAGCTTCCGAATTCTCTGGCGGAGGGTTCTTGTCAGGGGCGGGGGCTCGAATTGTACCGCGCCGATCGGCGGCCGCTGTCAGCATCCACCCTGGCGATTCTCCGGTCTGCGATGGGGCGAGCGGCCTCCAGTTTTGTGCCGGTCCCGCCGGCATAAATTACAGCTGGGACTTGCCAGCGGGATTTGACTCTGCGGGCGCCTTCCGGGGACCTCAGGGTGGCGTAGGGGTTTCTGGCCCCGGGGGTTGTGTCTGCACTGTGGACTGGCCCGCAGGCGCAGCCCACTGATCTGCAGGCAGGCCTGGGCTGTGGGGCACTCGATCCCTCCGCACTGGCTGCTACAGCAGTCCGCGTTGGCCGGTGCATAGCCGAACCCTCTGGGCATGCACTGGGATGACGCCAGTACTCGCTGGTGTACCCACGCATGTGCCAACCCATGCCGGCCGGCCGAGATCCTTCGGCGCCGGTTGTCATGGCGCCATGCCCCTTCAGAGCCGGTTGGTGCGACGCCAACCACATCGACGTGGGCCTAGCCCCTGAATGTGCGGAGGATTCAGCACCTTCCGGGCGGACCGACGATGGATTGGTTCACGCCAAACATCTGGCGCATGCATGGCCGGGTGGGAGAGAATACCACCCATGGCGCAGTGAGATGGAGAATGCAGGGGCGGCATTCTTCCCTACCCGGCGTGATGGAGGGTCCCGGAGTAGGGATGTGGCACCAACCTTTCAGGGATCGCGCCTCCCAAAGATGGGGAATTCTCCCCACCTTTGGGGGCCAGCCCCGCGCCGGAGCGGTTGCCACCAGAAGACGGGCACAAAAAACCGGCGCCCCCGGCAGCGTGGCTGGCCAAAAGACTTTCGCCGGTCCGCGCATGCGCCAGCAGTGACGTCAGCGACAGCTGGCTGATGACGTCACTGCCTGCGCATGCGCTATATGGGGTTCTCTTTCACTTCCGCCATGTCGAAGGCCGTGGCGGACGCGGAAGAAATTAGTGCAGCCAGGGCACTGGCCCGGACTCTGACGGGATGCCCCGATCGCGGGCACGCCACCGTGGGGGCACCCCCCGGAGTTTGATCGCCCCCCGCCCCCCCCAGGACCCCGGGGGCCTGCTCGCACCGCTGAGCCCGCCGTTCCAGAGGAGGTTTAAACGCTGGCGGCGGGAGAGGCCTCCCAGCAACCACAACCCCCCCACCCCCTCTTAGTGTACACTGCTCCAATTCGACATCACCCTTACCACTGGGTCCAGACGGTATGGCACAACATTGATGGCTGTGTCAGCGGGTGTGATCAGTGCCATGTGGAATGATGACAGCCCGTTCAGCGATGAGCTGTGAGCTCAGAATCTTTAGAGAGAGTCTGACCCATGGCAATAGCTGAACCATCCACCTTGGTCGCCGCAGAGATCGTCACTGACACTCCATCACGTGCCCGCGTGGGCTAGCTGTGGGAGGGGGTGGGGGAGGGGCAGGGACTGCACACCCGGCACCGAAGTTTCACCACTCGTCAAACCCAGCGACACTCGGTCACCATCACAAATCCTGTGGCTGTGGAATAATCACACGGTATGACAAGTAAGGTGGAACAGTGCGTTTAATGTTAACAATTATTTACAGGTGCCCTAGCCCCTACAACTAAACTGTGCTCTTCACCCGTGTCAACTTACTCAGTGTCTAACTTTGTTGCCTTACGGGCCCTAACACTACGTCCACGTGACTCCCCAGATGATACAGCAGGAGTGGAGGAGGATTGCTGCGAATCGCCCCCCTCGACTCGTTTCTCCTTGGCCAAGCGTTTCCTGGGGCGACCCGGCCTTGGTGGGCCAGGCTGCTCTCTGGGCGTCTCGGGAGACATTGTGCCACCCTGCTCTGCCTGCTGCCCACTCGATGCACCAGGGATGGGACGGGGGGAGGCCGAGAATTCCGGGACGTCCCGTGATGGACTTAATGGTACGGGCCCCGAAACCTCCTCCTCCTTCGGGGAGCCCGTTGGCCCCCGGGCCTCACTTTGGGACAGAGGTACGAGCGGGGAGGTGCCCCGTCGCACCACCGACACCTGGAGCTGCCAGTCCTGGAGGCCTGCAACGGTATCGACCAGGATCCGAAGGTTTGCAGACACGGAGTCCAGGGAGTTAGACATTCCCGCCAGGGACTGTGCGATCTCAACCTGTGTGTGCACAACGCCATCCAGCACATGTGTCAGGCGGTTGATGACGTTGATGTCAGGGCCGAGGATGACGCGTGCATATTAACCCCAATGCCTTGCATCACCTGACCCATTGCCTCCACCGCGGATGCCATCCGTTCGGTGTCGGACTGGGTCTCTGCCATGAGCGGCACCACTCCCTGCTCGTGGACGTGGTTCGACTCCTCTAACAGCGTCTGCAGAGTCTGGAAGGCAGCCCTCATCCCGTCGTTGCTTCCCTGGGTTTCTTGAGGCATCGGCTGTGCGGGTGGGTTGAGAAACTCCAGGAACTCCGAAAACGTCTGGGAGCCAGCTGCATCCTGGGCCTGGTCTGGCCTCCGCGAGTCCGGGCCCTCGGTTGCTCCGACCTCCACCTGCTGTACCTGCTCAGCTGAGATGCGCGAACCAGACTGTGACCCAGGAGACTCATCACTAAATAGGCCCGCCGGGGTGAGTGTCTCTGGGATGATCGATGTTGTGGGAGATAGCAGTGCCGCAAGCCTGATGTTTTCGCAATTTAGCGTCTCTTCAATGGTGTGGGGCCGCTCAGAGTCCGAAGCGTTATCCCTGGCCATTTCCGTGGCCTGTGTTCTCGCGACCCTCTGGGCGTCCTGATCCGCAGATTGGGTTGGGGAGGATGGGACTCCCCGCTGATTGGGCACCCTCTGTCGTGCGGCCCCGGGTGAGGTGGCGGCAGATGCCTGTGTCCGTCTGCAGCCAGACTTCCCTGGTCGTTCGGCATTACGTCCCAGGGAAGAGAATGAGACGGGTTATTTAGATTTGCTCGGCAGGCCGCTGGACGGTCCCCGTGGGCAACGTGTGAAGGGACAGAGGATGGGGGAGGTATCCCAGTGGGCAGGGTGTGTGAAGGGACAGAGGATGGGGGAGGTGTCCAAGTGGGCAGGGTGTGTGAAGGGACAGAGGATGGGGGAGGGGTGGGTGTTTGTCATGGAGGGTTGTCTCACTTGCTGCAGATCCGCCAACCTCGCATAGCGCGACATCCCGGGTGGCAGACCCCCCAACAAGGTCCAGTGCCCTCTGCTCAATGGTGGTGAGGGGGTGCAGGTTGGGAGAACCCCCTCCAGTCTTGTGCCGCTCACGGTTGTTATGAGCGGACATGGCCTGTTGGGGGAGGGTACATAGGTAGATCATGACAATACGACAGGTATCAGCAGTCCGTTCAGATACTGGCACAGTTTGGGGGTCAAGTTGTCATAAGACGATTGCATCTCTCCACGGGGCCAGAGCGCTTGGTCTGTGACAACGTTGTGAACTATCCTCAAATAACTCTGCCCCAATCCCCCTCCAACCCCCCGGGCCACGGGGGGAGGTGGGTAATTAAGTAAAGTGGGGGTGGGAGGGATGGTTGTGACCAGGGGGCACCTTCTTGGCACTTACCCTGGCAGCCCTGGTGAGGTCGTGAAGCTTTTTCCGGCACTGCTCTGCAGAGCGAGGGGTCTGCCCCACAGCAATGACGGCAGCAGCCACCTGACGCCAGGCCTGGCGTACCGCGCTGGCAGGTTGGCGATGCCCTCTCCGCGGCCGGATGATGCCCCTCCTCTGCTCTACAGCATCGAGCAGCGTCTCGACATCGGCCTCCACAAAACGAGGTGCAGCTCTCCTGGGCTCCGACATCATGGCCGACAGATTCTGTGCTCGCCCGCGCCTTTTTACGGCGTCGGGCGGCGTCACGTGGGCGTGATCGTGTCTTCGCCACGTTCCGTCGTCATCGCACACGGGATTGACGCGGCCGCGTTACTAGCCCATTTCCCGGAAGTGAATACGTCGGGAAATGGACCCTTCCCGACCGTTTTACGACAGTTTTTCGCAGGTGCGGAGAATCGCGCCCTCCATGTTTGAGACTGTCCCCACACTGGCGTGAAAACTGACGCAAAATGGCCATCGATTACCAGTTTTGCTTAAGGTCAGTAGGCAGCCAGCGTAGATCTCGTAGCTCTAGCTGCCGATACGCCTCTGCACATTTTCCACTCCATCGCCACGCATGCGTTATGGCGGACTGAGCCAGCGGACAATGGCAGCAAAAGTATGGCTCCCCTTCGGACCGGTTAGGGTTAGGTTTAGGGTGTGGCTCAATGTCAACAGCACAGAATGAAGTCCACTATGCCGTCGATTGGCCCTCCCCTGACTATGGCTGTGCCAGACTGATTCTTCAGATGCCGTACGCGGTTCACTGATGGTGTGAACACACATAACACAACCCGTCGGGAAATAGATCGGTCGGGGATGGAGCATCGCGGGGATGGACTCAGGCAATAGCCTACGGTTGTGAATAATCAGTGGAGGAGAATACCAAAACCTGTTTTGGCGTCTAAACGGATTGTCTGCCTCATTGCCGAACGCGATTTCGCAGTCGGGGAGCAGGGAATACAGCCCTTAGTTTCCCAAACGGACAAGCTCACCTACCCCCCCCCCCCCCCCCCCATATTGATCAATTGACCAGCCGGTGAAACGGAGAATGCCACTGGCATGCTGAACCAGACATGGCGGAATTCTTCGAACACCCGCCTGTCTGGAGAACCGCCGGACCGGAGAGCCGCCAGGGATGTGGGGGAGGTGCGTGAATCGCGCTTCTGCAGCTTCCGAATTCTCTGGCGGAGGGTTCTTGTCAGGGGCGGGGGCTCGAATTGTACCGCGCCGATCGGCGGCCGCTGTCAGCATCCACCCTGGCGATTCTCCGGTCTGCGATGGGGCGAGCGGCCTCCAGTTTTGTGCCGGTCCCGCCGGCATAAATTACAGCTGGGACTTGCCAGCGGGATTTGACTCTGCGGGCGCCTTCCGGGGACCTCAGGGTGGCGTAGGGGTTTCTGGCACCGGGGGTTGTGTCTGCACTGTGGACTGGCCCGCAGGCGCAGCCCACTGATCTGCAGGCAGGCCTGGGCTGTGGGGCACTCGATCCCTCCGCACTGGCTGCTACAGCAGTCCGCGTTGGCCGGTGCATAGCCGAACCCTCTGGGCATGCACTGGGATGACGCCAGTACTCGCTGGTGTACCCACGCATGTGCCAACCCATGCCGGCCGGCCGAGATCCTTCGGCGCCGGTTGTCATGGCGCCATGCCCCTTCAGAGCCGGTTGGTGCGACGCCAACCACATCGACGTGGGCCTAGCCCCTGAATGTGCGGAGGATTCAGCACCTTCCGGGCGGACCGACGATGGATTGGTTCACGCCAAACATCTGGCGCATGCATGGCCGGGTGGGAGAGAATACCACCCATGGCGCAGTGAGATGGAGAATGCAGGGGCGGCATTCTTCCCTACCCGGCGTGATGGAGGGTCCCGGAGTAGGGATGTGGCACCAACCTTTCAGGGATCGCGCCTCCCAAAGATGGGGAATACTCCCCACCTTTGGGGGCCAGCCCCGCGCCGGAGCGGTTGCCACCAGAAGACGGGCACAAAAAACCGGCGCCCCCGGCAGCGTGGCTGGCCAAAAGACTTTCGCCGGTCCGCGCATGCGCCAGCAGTGACGTCAGCGACAGCTGGCTGATGACGTCACTGCCTGCGCATGCGCTATATGGGGTTCTCTTTCACTTCCGCCATGTCGAAGGCCGTGGCGGACGCGGAAGAAATTAGTGCAGCCAGGGCACTGGCCCGGACTCTGACGGGATGCCCCGATCGCGGGCACGCCACCGTGGGGGCACCCCCCGGAGTTTGATCGCCCCCCGCCCCCCCCAGGACCCCGGGGGCCTGCTCGCACCGCTGAGCCCGCCGTTCCAGAGGAGGTTTAAACGCTGGCGGCGGGAGAGGCCTCCCAGCAACCACAACCCCCCCACCCCCTCTTAGTGTACACTGCTCCAATTCGACATCACCCTTACCACTGGGTCCAGACGGTATGGCACAACATTGATGGCTGTGTCAGCGGGTGTGATCAGTGCCATGTGGAATGATGACAGCCCGTTCAGCGATGAGCTGTGAGCTCAGAATCTTTAGAGAGAGTCTGACCCATGGCAATAGCTGAACCATCCACCTTGGTCGCCGCAGAGATCGTCACTGACACTCCATCACGTGCCCGCGTGGGCTAGCTGTGGGAGGGGGTGGGGGAGGGGCAGGGACTGCACACCCGGCACCGAAGTTTCACCACTCGTCAAACCCAGCGACACTCGGTCACCATCACAAATCCTGTGGCTGTGGAATAATCACACGGTATGACAAGTAAGGTGGAACAGTGCGTTTAATGTTAACAATTATTTACAGGTGCCCTAGCCCCTACAACTAAACTGTGCTCTTCACCCGTGTCAACTTACTCAGTGTCTAACTTTGTTGCCTTACGGGCCCTAACACTACGTCCACGTGACTCCCCAGATGATACAGCAGGAGTGGAGGAGGATTGCTGCGAATCGCCCCCCTCGACTCGTTTCTCCTTGGCCAAGCGTTTCCTGGGGCGACCCGGCCTTGGTGGGCCAGGCTGCTCTCTGGGCGTCTCGGGAGACATTGTGCCACCCTGCTCTGCCTGCTGCCCACTCGATGCACCAGGGATGGGACGGGGGGAGGCCGAGAATTCCGGGACGTCCCGTGATGGACTTAATGGTACGGGCCCCGAAACCTCCTCCTCCTTCGGGGAGCCCGTTGGCCCCCGGGCCTCACTTTGGGACAGAGGTACGAGCGGGGAGGTGCCCCGTCGCACCACCGACACCTGGAGCTGCCAGTCCTGGAGGCCTGCAACGGTATCGACCAGGATCCGAAGGTTTGCAGACACGGAGTCCAGGGAGTTAGACATTCCCGCCAGGGACTGTGCGATCTCAACCTGTGTGTGCACAACGCCATCCAGCACATGTGTCAGGCGGTTGATGACGTTGATGTCAGGGCCGAGGATGACGCGTGCATATTAACCCCAATGCCTTGCATCACCTGACCCATTGCCTCCACCGCGGATGCCATCCGTTCGGTGTCGGACTGGGTCTCTGCCATGAGCGGCACCACTCCCTGCTCGTGGACGTGGTTCGACTCCTCTAACAGCGTCTGCAGAGTCTGGAAGGCAGCCCTCATCCCGTCGTTGTTTCCCTGGGTTTCTTGAGGCATCGGCTGTGCGGGTGGGTTGAGAAACTCCAGGAACTCCGAAAACGTCTGGGAGCCAGCTGCATCCTGGGCCTGGTCTGGCCTCCGCGAGTCCGGGCCCTCGGTTGCTCCGACCTCCACCTGCTGTACCTGCTCAGCTGAGATGCGCGAACCAGACTGTGACCCAGGAGACTCATCACTAAATAGGCCCGCCGGGGTGAGTGTCTCTGGGATGATCGATGTTGTGGGAGATAGCAGTGCCGCAAGCCTGATGTTTTCGCAATTTAGCGTCTCTTCAATGGTGTGGGGCCGCTCAGAGTCCGAAGCGTTATCCCTGGCCATTTCCGTGGCCTGTGTTCTCGCGACCCTCTGGGCGTCCTGATCCGCAGATTGGGTTGGGGAGGATGGGACTCCCCGCTGATTGGGCACCCTCTGTCGTGCGGCCCCGGGTGAGGTGGCGGCAGATGCCTGTGTCCGTCTGCAGCCAGACTTCCCTGGTCGTTCGGCATTACGTCCCAGGGAAGAGAATGAGACGGGTTATTTAGATTTGCTCGGCAGGCCGCTGGACGGTCCCCGTGGGCAACGTGTGAAGGGACAGAGGATGGGGGAGGTATCCCAGTGGGCAGGGTGTGTGAAGGGACAGAGGATGGGGGAGGTGTCCAAGTGGGCAGGGTGTGTGAAGGGACAGAGGATGGGGGAGGGGTGGGTGTTTGTCATGGAGGGTTGTCTCACTTGCTGCAGATCCGCCAACCTCGCATAGCGCGACATCCCGGGTGGCAGACCCCCCAACAAGGTCCAGTGCCCTCTGCTCAATGGTGGTGAGGGGGTGCAGGTTGGGAGAACCCCCTCCAGTCTTGTGCCGCTCACGGTTGTTATGAGCGGACATGGCCTGTTGGGGGAGGGTACATAGGTAGATCATGACAATACGACAGGTATCAGCAGTCCGTTCAGATACTGGCACAGTTTGGGGGTCAAGTTGTCATAAGACGATTGCATCTCTCCACGGGGCCAGAGCGCTTGGTCTGTGACAACGTTGTGAACTATCCTCAAATAACTCTGCCTCAATCCCCCTCCAACCCCCCGGGCCACGGGGGGAGGTGGGTAATTAAGTAAAGTGGGGGTGGGAGGGATGGTTGTGACCAGGGGGCACCTTCTTGGCACTTACCCTGGCAGCCCTGGTGAGGTCGTGAAGCTTTTTCCGGCACTGCTCTGCAGAGCGAGGGGTCTGCCCCACAGCAATGACGGCAACAGCCACCTGACGCCAGGCCTGGCGTACCGCGCTGGCAGGTTGGCGATGCCCTCTCCGCGGCCGGATGATGCCCCTCCTCTGCTCTACAGCATCGAGCAGCGTCTCGACATCGGCCTCCACAAAACGAGGTGCAGCTCTCCTGGGCTCCGACATCATGGCCGACAGATTCTGTGCTCGCCCGCGCCTTTTTACGGCGTCGGGCGGCGTCACGTGGGCGTGATCGTGTCTTCGCCACGTTCCGTCGTCATCGCACACGGGATTGACGCGGCCGCGTTACTAGCCCATTTCCCGGAAGTGAATACGTCGGGAAATGGACCCTTCCCGACCGTTTTACGACAGTTTTTTGCAGGTGCGGAGAATCGCGCCCTCCATGTTTGAGACTGTCCCCACACTGGCGTGAAAACTGACGCAAAATGGCCATCGATTACCAGTTTTGCTTAAGGTCAGTAGGCAGCCAGCGTAGATCTCGTAGCTCTAGCTGCCGATACGCCTCTGCACATTTACCACTCCATCGCCACGCATGCGTTATGGCGGACTGAGCCAGCGGACAATGGCAGCAAAAGTATGGCTCCCCTTCGGACCGGTTAGGGTTAGGTTTAGGGTGTGGCTCAATGTCAACAGCACAGAATGAAGTCCACTATGCCGTCGATTGGCCCTCCCCTGACTATGGCTGTGCCAGACTGATTCTTCAGATGCCGTACGCGGTTCACTGATGGTGTGAACACACATAACACAACCCGTCGGGAAATAGATCGGTCGGGGATGGAGCATCGCGGGGATGGACTCAGGCAATAGCCTACGGTTGTGAATAATCAGTGGAGGAGAATACCAAAACCTGTTTTGGCGTCTAAACGGATTGTCTGCCTCATTGCCGAACGCGATTTCGCAGTCGGGGAGCAGGGAATACAGCCCTTAGTTTCCCAAACGGACAAGCTCACCTACCCCCCCCCCCCATATTGATCAATTGACCAGCCGGTGAAACGGAGAATGCCACTGGCATGCTGAACCAGACATGGCGGAATTCTTCGAACACCCGCCTGTCTGGAGAACCGCCGGACCGGAGAGCCGCCAGGGATGTGGGGGAGGTGCGTGAATCGCGCTTCTGCAGCTTCCGAATTCTCTGGCGGAGGGTTCTTGTCAGGGGCGGGGGCTCGAATTGTACCGCGCCGATCGGCGGCCGCTGTCAGCATCCACCCTGGCGATTCTCCGGTCTGCGATGGGGCGAGCGGCCTCCAGTTTTGTGCCGGTCCCGCCGGCATAAATTACAGCTGGGACTTGCCAGCGGGATTTGACTCTGCGGGCGCCTTCCGGGGACCTCAGGGTGGCGTAGGGGTTTCTGGCCCCGGGGGTTGTGTCTGCACTGTGGACTGGCCCGCAGGCGCAGCCCACTGATCTGCAGGCAGGCCTGGGCTGTGGGGCACTCGATCCCTCCGCACTGGCTGCTACAGCAGTCCGCGTTGGCCGGTGCATAGCCGAACCCTCTGGGCATGCACTGGGATGACGCCAGTACTCGCTGGTGTACCCACGCATGTGCCAACCCATGCCGGCCGGCCGAAATCCTTCGGCGCCGGTTGTCATGGCGCCATGCCCCTTCAGAGCCGGTTGGTGCGACGCCAACCACATCGACGTGGGCCTAGCCCCTGAATGTGCGGAGGATTCAGCAATTCAGCACCTTCCGGGCGGACCGACGATGGATTGGTTCACGCCAAACATCTGGCGCATGCATGGCCGGGTGGGAGAGAATACCACCCATGGCGCAGTGAGATGGAGAATGCAGGGGCGGCATTCTCCCCTACCCGGCGTGATGGAGGGTCCCGGAGTAGGGATGTGGCACCAACCACTCAGGGATCGCGCCTCCCAAAGATGGGGAATTCTCCCCACCTTTGGGGGCCAGCCCCGCGCCGGAGCGGTTGCCACCAGAAGACGGGCACAAAAAACCGGCGCCCCCGGCAGCGTGGCTGGCCAAAAGACTTTCGCCGGTCCGCGCATGCGCCAGCAGTGACGTCAGCGACAGCTGGCTGATGACGTCACTGCCTGCGCATGCGCTATATGGGGTTCTCTTTCACTTCCGCCATGTCGAAGGCCGTGGCGGACGCGGAAGAAATTAGTGCAGCCAGGGCACTGGCCCGGACTCTGACGGGATGCCCCGATCGCGGGCACGCCACCGTGGGGGCACCCCCCGGAGTTTGATCGCCCCCCGCCCCCCCCCAGGACCCCGGGGGCCTGCTCGCACCGCTGAGCCCGCCGTTCCAGAGGAGGTTTAAACGCTGGCGGCGGGAGAGGCCTCCCAGCGGCGAGGCCTCGGCCCATGCGGGCCGGAGAATCGCCGCATGGGCATCTCCGATCGGAGTGGCGAGATTCCTGCCCCCGCCAGTTCCCGGGTGGCGGAGAATCTCTGCCACAGCGGGCGCGGGATTTTAGGCGCCCCAGGGCGATTCTCCGACCCTGCTGGGGGTCGGAGAATTTCGCCCCAGGCCTGTATTTCCCGTTGAAGCTAGCCAAAAACGCGGGGACAGGGCCCACTCCATGCTTTCAGAAGAAAGGAATCTCGAGGGGCTGGATAATTCCGGATATTTTATAATTTATTTCGCATTACAGATCATCAGGGGAACTTTCCTTGCCGTAATCGGGAGTGTGCGAAAGAGTTCCCAGAGCAAATAATTAAACATTTTAGGTCGAGCACTGGCGCAAAACTACCATTTCCAATGAAAAACAGGGCGGGATTCACCGTCCCGCAGCAACCATTTTCTGGAGTGGCCGGAGTGGCACGGCCCCAGGATTCTCCACCCCAAAAGCTAGCCAATGGGGTTCCCCATTGCGGGCAGCCCCGTGCCATTGGAAATCTCCCGGCTCTCAGCGTAAACAGATAATCCCCACAGCAGGTAGCCCAGCCAAGTCGTTGGAGTGGGGATTGACGTATCATAGGCTTTCAAGTTGCATCCATATATAACCGTTCCACTTATCCACTAAGCCACGATAAATTGACCTTCGTGTCCAAATTGCCCTTAGTGTTGGGTGGGGTTACTGGGAAATGGGGATAGTGTGGAGGTGTTAACGTTTGGTAGGGTGCTCTTAACAGGAGCCGGTGCAGCTTCGATGGGCCGAATGGCCTCCTTCTGTACTGTAAATACTATAATTCTATAATTCTATAATTCACTTGCCATCCCAGCCAACACGTCTGCAGCAAGGAGATCAATTTCGCGGATGCGTCGCTGTACCGCCTCCTTGCTGCTATGGAGTGCAGGTTTGCCACCCTCTCCCTCGCAGTCGAGGGTTGCCAGCAGCTGCCATATGTCGCGCCTTGGAAAATGTGGGAGAAGTCATGAATGCCGCAGGCAACACTGCCAGTAACGTTTAACTGCAGGACCTCCTGTGGGCACCCAGGATGAGTACCCCTTGCACGAGCACAAGAATCACATTAATCGAAGCCAACCCCTCCCAAATCTGCCCAGGAGTCAACCAAAGCACAGCCCTCCAAAGGATACCGGCATTGATGTTGCATTTCATTCTTCCCTGTGTATCTACCCAGCTGTCAATCTACTGCACCTCACATAATTAGATTTGCTTGACGATTAATCTATTAATGCCATTAATATTTCCTGAATTTCAGAACTTCATTCATCACGATATACTTCCCGTGAATTCAGAATGGATGTGGTCCATGGAACATGACTTATGGAATGGTCAACTAAATATCGAGTGCAGACATTCAAAATGGAAGACAAGGACAATGTGAAATATGTGGTTCAAAAACGCTGATAATGCAATCCACTAATCCATCCAATTCACGGGTGCTTCGGTTCCATTTGCTGCACGTGCAAGGTGGCCAATTGTCTATCTGTGTACAATAAAAGCAAGACTATTTTTATCCTTTCGAGGTGAGTAATAATATCTTTCAAAACAATAATTCCTTTCAACTACTCATTTCTACAGAAACATAACAGCAACATGTATAACTATCGAAATAGGTTTCTTTTCCAGGAATCCAGCTGTTTTTCTGTGGGAAATTAAGAAACAGAAGGATGGATACTTCCAGATGATGGAAGGAGGGGTTTAACGTTTAGCCTGTGGTGATATGCATCACTGTAAATATACAAGGGGTTAATGTAAATACACTTCGACTAGCTAGATACTAAAGGGAGCACCAGGGACATGACACATAGACATTCAACCAATAGGCCAGTAAGATAGGACACGACCAATGGGCATTCACCATACACACAGAGGTGACACTACCGCATTGCACCAACCCATGTAAAAGGACACAGCACACATGATCTTCCTCTTTCCAATGGAGACACTCAGTGAGTACACATGGTTGATTTGAATCACATCACACCCACCACATGGATTGTAGCAGACTGGCTCGTCAGTCTGAGTAGCTATATCAGAATTAACAGGAGAGTCGAATCAAAGTAGGTGAATTGTTACCAGTTTAATAAAAGTCTGAACCTTCCTTTGTCAGAATGCATATCAAGGAAGGAGCTCATGCTACGTCAATAGCATAACAAAACATAGCCTAAAAAAGATGATTCCCATTAATATATATTTTCTATTTTTTTTCAACAATTAAAACACTTATTATTTAGTTCTGTCCACACTATTGAAAATTCGTCCTCACTAGTTTTCCGTTTTCATTCATGCTGCAAACTTAACACTTTAAAAATACCGATGTTTTCACTTTTCTTACTTGAATTCAAAATATGCCTTGCTGAATGTATTTGCGTTGTGGTCTTGCAACTGCGCAATTTTAAAATTACATTCTTGTCTACTATTCATTGGAGGGCTAAACACAGTTGGTGAAAAATTTGCAGAACACCTCCATTTGATCCAATGCAAGACTTTCATTCGCTTGCCATGTCAACTCACTGTTCTGCTCTCACGGCCACACATCTGTCCTTTAGATTCTGCAAAATTCCAATGAAGCCAGTGCAAACTGGATGAACCTCACCTTCCCTGAGGCACGTTACAGCCTTCCGAACTTTACATTTAGTCTAACAACTTCAGACTGTGAACTATCTCCCCTATCTTCAGCACACTGTTCGCTGTATGAATTTATTTTAATTATTTCATTCATCTCTCACCATTATACCTCCTCTCAGCACACTGCCCGTAGTTTCTCTTTGACACACTGCTCAACTTTGTTCTTCCATTCACATATTCTAATCTCTTTAAGCACCATTACCAGCACACTTCTTATTCAACACCCCTATTTTGTCCATTGTATTGCTGCACAGAACGACTTTGCCACTTTCCATCAATCACTGGTCCCCCGCATGTTGCTCCAACTTTCCAAGCACGCCCCCAGCGTCACAATCTTATCCCATTTCCAGCTCGCTCTCGCTTTCTGCACAGGTGCTGTCAAACCCGTTGAGATTGTGTCGTATTTACGTTGTTGTTTTAGAATTCAGCTACCGCACCAATTTGCCTGTAATACTTTACTTACATCCCAACATCACTACACTGGTCACAGACGGGGTCAAATGAATACTGTCACAATCCCTACTGTTGCAATACTGAAGCCACTGTCTCATGAAATGGAACCGCGCTTTCTCGCACCACTTCTTTAAGCACGTGTTTACTTCCCTAATTTTCTCATCCCTATACCAATTTGCACGTCGCTCAGGAAGTAATCCTGAGGTTATCTCCATTCAGTACATGTGTGTTAATGTAGTTCCTGCTGCCTCATAATCCCCCAGAAGGTCCACTTTCCCCATCTTGCTTACGGTGTTTGTCCCAAGATGGACCACAAGTACTACATCCTCCCCCTCCCATTCCAATATACTTTCACGCCCGTCAGACACATCCTTCACCATAGCATCGGGCAGGCAACATACCATTTGTGACTCCTCGATCTTGCTTACAAAGTCTACTATCGATCCAAATAAATATAGAATCCCTTAAAACCACCTCGTGTCGTTCCCACCACGCCACCGCTTTAATTGTTTCCCGTACCACGTTGCAGTCTTCCTACATGTTGGTCTCCCCTGCAGCCTTTTTCAACATGCGCAGAGGGAGCAAGTACTTCGTAACTATTGGATAACGTCAAGAGCTGAGGCTCCTACGTTCCTGAATTCAGCGTCCCTCCACCTGCCTCACTTGCAGCTACACCCTGCTGTCCCTGACCACTGATCTACAGGTTGTGACTGCCTGCTGAAAAAAAGCGCCCACTAACACGCCCCCTTCCGGATGTTTTGCAGTGTCTGAATCTCAGATTCCAGCTGATGAACTTTGAGCAGAAATTTCTCCAGCAACCAATACTTGCTGGAGAAGTGGTCACTGCAGCTCGCAATGAGGCAATGAGATATACCAGCTCGCAAGTCATGCAGCTGCACCATATCACCTGGCCAGATATTTCTACCCCGTCAATTATTTTGGAAATTAGTTTTGCAGTTACCTCCTTCTATTGCCGCAGCCTGATCTCCAACTCCAAATCTAGACCGTATGATCAGCAGGATGTTGCGAAAAAGACAGCGTTAAAAAACCCAGGGCCAATATTGGAACACATTCTGGTAACATTTCTCTCGGTGCACTTTCGGCGATCGAGACACGTTCACGGGATCAATGTGGCCGGGAAGATATTTAAAAAGAACTCACTGCCCTGTCCTGCTGAACAATATGGGGCGGAGTTCTATGAAAATGGGGCGAGGTCCCCACTCCCGCGAGAAAACGTGTGAGAATCAGGAAATTCCGGATGTAATTCTCCACCTTGAAGGGTGCTTCCAGGAACGCGGAGTAGTCGAGGTCCGCGCAACATGGCGAACACGCACAACATGGCGGACCCACACAGCATGGCGGCCCAAACAATACAGCACACCTCCCCACCCGCACCCCCTCCCCCCAGATCGCGCGCGCCTCCTAATTGGTGGCGAGCCTGACCGTCCTCAAAGTCAATCTTCTCTCTCGGCGATTTTTGAAACTAAGCTAACCTTCTTTTTTTGAAGTGAACACTCGACACTTTCCTTTCTCTCTTTGAAATGAACTATCTCCTCTCTCTCTCTCCGTACATTTAGTAATGACCTTTTGGTTCTCTCACCGCGCTTCTGCAGACTAACTGTCTTCTCTCTGACCGCATTTTGAAAATAGTCTCTCCATTCTCTCGCCCTATTGGATGTGAATAGTCGCCACCCTCGCTGCTCTTTTTGAACTGAACTCTCCTGGCCCATTTTGAAATTAACACTCTGTTCCATCGCCGCTCTTTTTGAAATGAATTCATACGATTCAAAGGAACGTCGTTTCGTTGCAACGCATTTGGAATAATCAACCGTTTGGCGAAATAATAATTGAGTGACTTATTGGTATGACTATAACGAATTTACAGTGCAGAAGGAGGCCATTCGGTCCATCAAGTCTGCGCCGACTCTTTGAAAGAGCACCCAACCCAAGGTCCTATCCCCATAACCCATTAATCCCACCCAACATTAAGTGCAATGTTTCACACTAGGGACAATTTAGCATGACCAACACAAATCTGCACTTCTTTGAATGTGGGTGGAAATCAGAGCACCCAGAGCACCCACGCACACACGGGGCGAATCTGGAGACTGCGCACAGACAGTGACCCAAGCCGGGAATCGAATCTGGGACCCTGGATATGTGAAGTAGTTGTGCAAACCACCATGCTACCGTGATGCGCTGTGTTTTGGGTTGTTTTGGTCCATAAACTGCGGAGAGTCAATGACCTGGAATTCAAATACTAAATTGTTCCGAAGCTTCAAAATTCTTGAATCCGTTCAATACTAAAATATATGTAAGGCATGTGGGAATAAAATGCTGTCTTGTGAGGACACAGTGGATTGCATTCTCCGATTTTGGGTCCACGTCCCGACGATGAGCTGGGAGCCGTGGCGTTTTATGTCAGAAAAATGGCGTAAAACGACACTGATTACAGAGTTGAGAGGACAGCTGATTAGAAGAGATTGAGTATGCTGGGACTATACCCATTAGAATTTATAAGAATGAGGAGGGACGAGATAGAAACTTAAAAAATTATGAAGCGAATTTATAAGATAGAAGCAGGGAGTTTGCGGCTCATGGCCAGTGAAACTGGAACATGGGGGCAAAACATGAAAACACGTTGGAGCAGATGTGGACTGCGTTGAGGACTAACATCTTCACTCAAAGGGTGGTAATTCGGTAGAACACCCTGCTGAATGAAGCAGTTGGGGGTACTTCTTTGGACGTTTTTAATGCAACGGTCGATAGATTTTTTAGCAGTAAAGGAATTAAGGGTTATTATATCCGAGCGGGTAATTGGAGTTGAGTCCACAAAAACATGAGCCATGATCTTATTGACTCGAGGGACCAGGTGGCCTAATCTTGCTCCTTGTTCTAATGTTCTTACAGGTCGTTAAACGAATCGATACTGCAGGTTAATGTGCAGTTTGAATGCGGCAATGAGAATAAAATTACGGCCGAAATTCTCCGGACCTCGGAATTCTCGTTTACCCTTGGCAGCGCACTGCCTGCATCTTCCTCGGCTGCGTGGAATAGCTTGAATTGGAACACCCATTGGCAGCAGAAAAAGAACATTACACTACCAGCGAAAGGCTCGCCGCTGAGAAACATACATTAACAATCGAAGATTCCATCCATGTGGCCAGAGTTTCCAATTCTGAGGCGAAATCTGGGGGATTCATGGTGTTGTACGTTGAAAGAATTGCCGCCATCCCTCACTAATGCTGCGACCTGTGAGCAGTTATTTGCCGTCCCACGGAAAACTCCCTGAGAATTACCGGGTCCGGAGCCACCATGCGCATGGCGACAAACGTCAGCTGGTGTGCCATATAATAGGGCACCAGCCGTGCGCCGACCCGATCTGCCAGATAGTGCCGGCCTGGAAATCCACTTGCCGCTGCCTGGCCACCATTCACGAGTCACCCCAGCCCTCCAGGGTATCCCCCGGCAGCTGAAAGTCTCCGCCAAACTGTGGCGACGCTGGACGTATCCACAGCTGCCACGCCGGTTTTCACACCGTTGGCACCAGAAGTTAACTGCACGATCCTGAAATCAGCCCATTGAGATCAGAGCATTGGAGGAGGGTCGAGGGTGTACAAGTTATGCACTGAGGCCGTACCAATGGCGGTCGGCGCGCACCACAATGCCGCCGTTTCGGGATGGTGCATGCAAACCCCGCGTCTAGAAGGCGGCAACCCAGATTTCGGCGTCAAAAGGCATTCTCCGCCCGATCGCAAATTACAAAATAGTTGTCAGAAAACACAAAATCCAGCCCCATGTATTTTCCAACATTGTTACATATAACCTAGCTGCAGCTTCGGATCCGATTGATTGTGTGTGGTCCCGTAGAGGGAATTTATATTTTCCATACAAGATGTATGGTCTGGGTTACTTTGATGAATACGAGAAACTCGTGCAAAGAGATCACCAAACTGAACTGTGAAATTATTTGTAAATATTGAATTATTTGCCATAGGAGACAGTACGAAAATTAAGCTCAATGATGTTCAATGCAGTCAACTACTTGATTCCAAATATGTGTTGGCTAACCGTGCGTCATTTACTGGTTCCCCACAAATACACGGGCTAGCATTGATTTGAAACATGCGGGGTTGGGGTGTGGGTGGGGGCTGCATGATTCCCCTTTGGCCGGTGCTGAAAGTAGAAAACGTGATAGGGTGTAGAAATGGTATCGATGCAAAACATGTGGTGGGTGCTGAATTGATGCCTATTGGCCACGCTCAGTCGCCATGATTGCGGCGTTACTGGGTTCTGGAATGCACGTATAGTAAACATCTATTGAATGTCATTAACGGCCCCGACGTCGTATATTCCGGGTGTCCGTGATGCCCCACCTCCAAACATTCGAGCTCAAGCAAGTATGTTATACTTGTGCTTTTCAAAATCGTGAAATTTGCTTCGTGGCTGATGAGAGGCAGAGATATGGAAGCTCAGAGCTCGGCGAGACTGTGGGATACCGGGTCCGACACCTACAGTTGGGCTGCGTTGATGGGGGGATTTGCCTGGGCTGGAGGACGGGGCGATGGGGATTAGGCAAAATGGCACTGGTTACCCCCAAAGTGGCTGGGGAGGTATCGAGTCATGGACCCTAATCTGGCGGCCTGCAAGGCAGCTATATTGCAACACAGTGCACTAAATACACACATGAGCCACTAGTTCTTCAGATATGCAATGACGGTCGGGTGCCCCACACCCCACTCTGCGCACAATGCGATAT
The DNA here is from genome assembly GCF_902713615.1 of Scyliorhinus canicula. Taxonomy (NCBI): domain Eukaryota; kingdom Metazoa; phylum Chordata; class Chondrichthyes; order Carcharhiniformes; family Scyliorhinidae; genus Scyliorhinus; species Scyliorhinus canicula. The sequence goes on from NC_052157.1 coordinate 92,628,289, forward strand.
ACTCTGTGATACCAGGCCGCCACCAGCCGTTAGCGCATCAGATGGCTCGCCCAGGGCAACGCCCACTGTACATCCTGAGTTGGCGCCAGGCTGGAGGCGCAGAGCATACTGCAGGCGAGTCCACCGTCAACCGACAATACCCCTGTCATCTGAGATGGGTTTCGAGACCAGAGTCATCCACGGTGCCTGCATGACCGTGCCAGAGTTGCAGAGATGGATACCGGTATGGGAGAGAAGCAAGCAGTGCCAACGAGGGCCACCCTGTTGCCCTTTAGACCTGGTTAGCGTGTGGATATGCATCATGCTAACATGTCGAACCTTCACCCTCTGCAGACAGGGGACACTGGAATTCACCCAACAATGGTAGCTCTGACATCATCCAGTGTCGTCTGCTGTGCCATTGTTTGTGCCTCCTGTTTCTGATCCCACGGTTGTGGGCAGAATTCTTCTTTTTTATATAATCTTTATTGTCACACGTAGACTCCCAATGACACTGCAATGAAGTTACTGTGAAAATCCCCGAGTCGCCACATTCCTGCGCAAATCGCAAATCGATGCACACAGGGGGATAATTCAGAATGCCCAATTACTTAACAAAACGTTTTTCTGGACTTGTGGGAGGAAGCTGGAGCACGCAGAGTAAAACCACGCAGACATATCGAGAACGTGTTGACTCCGCACAGTCAGTGGCCCAAACCGGAAATCAAAACAGGCACCCTGGCGCTGTGAAACAATAGTGTTATCAACGAGAGTGGTATACTGCCTGGTGCATGCAGCTACGTAGTGGGTACCTGCCACCACCAGTGGCCTTGATACTCGGTCATGGCGGCTGGTATGGGTGCTGACATGTGGTGCGGGTAGTGTATTTGGACACCCTCCGGAATGGGGGTAGGGTTAGGGGTGCCTGGGCCAGAGGATTGTTCCAGAGACACAGTGTTGCCTACTCACCATGGCCGCCAAGAGGAGGTCATGCAGCTTTTTAGTCACTGCTCCACAGTCCAGAAAGTGTTTCTCGCGGCACTGTCTGTATCTGCCACCTTCAGCCGAGAATGGTGAATGAACGCGGCTGGCAGCCTCCTTCATGGGCCAGGGCGCAAAGTCATCCACCTCTCCCAGACGTTGTCCAGGAGGGATTCGAACAATGTGTCTGCTAAACGTGGGGCTACACATCTGACTGCCATCTTGTTGCCTGCGAGTGTATATACGCGGCAACCATTTGTCAGATTCCTGATTGTCAATCACAAAACCGGCGAAACCAGCACTGTTTCTCATTGGAAACGATTGTGCTCATCATGCTACCCCTCAACAGTTGCAGAAATGGTCGAGTTGCGGCGTCCGTTTTGCGGTCGTGGATCTCCACGAATTCAGAATCGGAGTTAGCACTTAGGACAGGAATCTCCGATGTTGGGGCTCCGACCGGAGGAAGGGTTTTGTTCAGCGATGAAAACATTGGCGAGGCTCCAGAACCGACAATCCGACCGGTGAGAGTCTAGAAGCTATGTCACGCTAACCACACGGCGTGCCCTTTGTTTCCCCCTGGAAACCACTCGCCGCTCCCAAAACACATCCTACCAGTGGTCCCAGAACTCGCCTAAACACCCCAGGGCAGGGGCACGTTTCCACCCCGACTGTGACGCCACAGGACACAGTCGGCAGCGGCCAAGGCAGGTTCGTGAAAACTGAGAGCACAATTGAACAGCGCTGTCATGAAGCTGGCCCTTCCGGGGTAAGGCAGACGATGACCCAACGGCATAACTCCCCGATTTGGAGGGTTGGAGCATCCGAAAGGAGGTGCCACCCCTGATTCGGTCATCAAAGGGATTCTCCGCTCGATCGCCCATTACGAAAGCGGCGGAGGGAAGTGGAGAATCAATCCCTTAGTCTGAATAATGGAGAATCACTTTGCAATTTGTCGTGATTCTGGTGCTAAACATTTTAGCATTTTCCAAGGCACCAGTTGACATCAGGGGATGGTTTAGCACACTCAGCTAAATCGCTGGCTTTTAAAGCAGACCAATCAGGCCAGCAGCACGGTTCGATTCACGCACCAGCCTCCCCGGACAGGATGTGGCGTCTAGGGGCTTTTCACCGTAACTTCATTGAAGCCTCCTGGTGACAATAAGCGATTTTCATTTAATTTCATACAGCGGGCGTGATTCTCTGTTCCAGCGGTTTCGTGTTCACACCGTCGGAGAACCTGGAAAGTTTTATGACGGCATGAATCGTCCGCTGTCAGTAGAGATTCTGGCCCAACAAAAAGTGCTAGTACGGGCGCGGCGAGATGTGGGGTGGTCGCTGCCCCAGACTAGCGCCGGATGGGCGCTATTCGTCAATGATACCACAATGCGTCACTAAACCTACATGAGTGGCGTGGATGCCTGAGACGCCAAGATTTAAACCGCACGCCGTACTGCCACAAGGTAAAGGGACCATGACCTGGAGACGCTGATGGACGCAGTCGTGAAGCGGATGGCAATCCTGTGCCTCAGACCTGGACACCACCAACCACGCAGCACGATCTGGAGTATTTGGAGTGACGTGTGCAATCCGCCGTGCGGTACAAGCTAAGTACTGGTGACCAGTTGCAGAAGAATATGCTGGACCTCACGAGAGCAGGCAGGGTGAGTACACAGTGACGTGCCCCTGGCAGCACCCGCGCATACCACTCACAGATGTGGGGGAGCGACCCGCATCCCACAGAGGGACGGTGCAACCCCGTATATTAGGCTCCTGTGTTGCACCCAGACATTGCAGGTGCTTTGGCCGGGTGCCCCGTGCTTCCATGCCATCCAATGCCCAACATCTGCGCTACCTTCGTCGGACTGCCTGACACTGAGTTTGCCCTTACTGCACTCGCTCACTGTCCATGAGCAGAGGTCATTGGCACTTGCAAGTGGAGCCGAGGACCGGGTTGTTTCCAGCTGTCAGGTAAAGGCGATCCAGTAAGTGCGATTACCCTCCCTGAGTCCACCCCCTCACGCCATGCCCTACTGCAGCTCCTCAGCCCATGCCCCATTGCACACCCTCACCACCTGTCCCTGTCCAATGATACGTGCTATATTGGGAATACAGGTCCATCCGCCGATGGTCCCTTGCCTTCTTGGCGTTGCAAGCTCACGGACAGTGCCATTCCCAATGGCCCCAGGACGCAGATCACGGCCGGGTGGCCAGACGCCATGGAAGCCCCTCCATTGACATGGAGACGCAGGAGACGGAGACACAGACGACGCACACGAAGGACACTGAGATCAGGACACGGGCATGCAGGACCCAGATACACACGATACTGTTGACAGTGACACGCAGAGGACTGACACTCAGGACACTGGCACACAGAGGACTGAGACCCATGCCACTGACTCAGAGAAGAGAGCAATCCAGAGGACACACAGACGAGACAGTGACACGCAGACAGGTGTGACTCAGGGCCTATCGGGCCAGGGGTCGACACAGGAGTCCCCGGACTTTGGCTCCGATGACGACCTTGAATTCACAGCACTGATATATCTAACATTCGGGTGCTCCGGTTTCCTCCCACAGTCCAAAGATGTGTGGGTTAGGTGGATTGGCCGTGCTAAATTGCCCCTAGTGTCCTAACAAAAAGTAAGGTTAAGTTTAAGGGGGGGGGGGTGTGTTGTTGGGTTACGGGTATAGGGTGGATACGTGGGTTTGAGGAGGGTTATCATTGCTCGCCACAACATAGAGGGCTGATGGGCCTGTTCTGTGCTGTACTGTTCTATGTTATATCTGCCACCATTGCAGAGACTATCACCTCGGTTGTGCACTTTCGGATGAGGCCTCTGGGATATTTACTGGTCCGCACAACACAGATGTACCAGTGCAGCAGGTGGAGATAGGAACAGTCTCGGGACAGACAGTCGGAGGGCATCCCATCCCCAGCAACCTGCTGCCATTCAGACAGTTGCCGCGGTCCTGGACTTGCGAGAGCCACAAATACACCCAATGCAGTTAGACACCTAGGGGCTAGACAACGGGATGGCGGCCGGCTTCCTGCACCTGAAGATTCAGATGGAGGCGTCCATGCACGTCCAAGAGCTGGGAATGGTGCCGGTCATGGCTGCCACCCAGGCCGAAAGCGCACGGGTGGCTCTTGTGTTGGAGGCAATTGGGGTAACGGTGTCTGCCATGGGTCAGCTTATGCAAGCCATGTGTCTTTATGTGTATGTGTCATCCGTGGCCGATGTCAGGGTTGGCCTCTCACAGGCAGCCAAATGCCATGGGCAGCTGGACATTGCAGCCACGCTCCGCAGTCTGACCGTGTCTGGGCAGGCCATAGCACAGTCTCTTCAGGCTTTGGCCCAATGTGAGCAAGCTGTCGCTGACAGCATCGGCGACCGTGTCCACGCGCTGAACGACGTCGCACAGTCCCAGAGGGGGTTGGCACAGTGTCAGACAGGGTCGGACCACTCTCCGAGCTCCATCACTGCTGACGTTAGGCCCTATGTCGTCACCTCAGCTGGCCTCCATGACTGGCAGTGCCAAGTGTCGATAGTACCTTGCGGCTTGTCTAAGCTCACACCACCGTCCCATGGAGAGTCCCTGGGGCTAGGCACACCGCGGGAGGAGGAGGGCTGGGGCTTGTGCCGGTGACTCTTGCAGTGGAGGTCATGGAACACCGTACCACCTCGGACTCCCCCCCGTTCAGTCCCAGGTGCATCCGGTGGGCAGCATGGAGAACAGGGTGGCACCATGCCATCGAGGATGTCCGAGGAGCAGGTTCGCCGACCCAGCCCGGGTTGCCCGTAAAACCGAGCGCCAACGGCGAGCAAAGGGAAGGAATCACAGCAGTCCACCTGCACTCGTGCTGTACCGTCTGTACAGGCACAAAGACGTAGTGGTAGGACCCGTAAGGCCATTATGTTAGATATCTAGAAAGTTGGCACGGTTCCAGGGCACAGTATAGTTATCGGGACTAGTGCACGTCGATATAACATTTGAAATTAAACTCACCGTTACACCAATGCAAACTACCTCTGTGCTGTGTACGATGCCTGCGGGGTCGGGTAGGGGACGTAATGCCACCGTGTTGAGATGTACGGGTACTTGAGCCCCGGTGGGTGTATTGTGCGCCCACCAACCCCCTCCTACGCACCTTCTGCGCGGACGTTCACGCCACCCCTCCCCCAGCGGTTCGAAAGGACGATGCGAGGGAGTGTCCAGAACGCGTACAGGGACCACCCAGGTGGAAGGCGTAAATTGTCCATGCGTTAGACTTTGTGCGTCGATTTCGAGCTCATTGATCATTGCAAGGCGGGTTGCCATCCTCCTCCATGGCGTCGAGCACACACGCTTCTACAATCACAAGTTTGTGCCCAGCACATTGAGCCACAGGTGGATGTGTAATGTCTGTGGTGTGGTCTATGAGGTCGTGATGGAGGTAGGGGTGGTGGGTTGTGTGGGTGGTACTCCTCATGGGCGTTGTGAGAGGTGTGGGTGTGTGGTGGTGAGATGGTACCGTGCAGTATGGTCAATGCCCGTGCTCAGCGAGCCCCTACCACCTCGTTGTTGACACGTGCGGAAATCAACGCCACCAGTGCTCGCCGGCCAGGCCCTTGGCGTCGTGCAGCCTCCCTTTCATGGCCAGCCCCCATGACCCGTGGATTCCACCCCCTTCTCCACCCTCCTCATCTGGAGAGTGGCGACCTTCCCCGGGATCCCCTCGGTCACCTCCTCTTCCTCCTCATCAACCTCCAGCATATCGCCCCTCTTCTGTACTATGGGGTGGATGAAGCAGTAGGCAACGATGCGGCCGCACACTATGACGGGAATCGTGGGCCCAGCCAGCGCGGTCCAGGCACCTGATGCGCAGTGTTAGCACGCCAACGCATCTCTCGATCACACACCTGGTTGCTGCATGGGAATCATTGCACCCCCCTCCGAGTCGGTCAGTGGCCTATTCATAGGCGTCATCTGCCATGACTGCAATGGGCAACCCATGCCGCCCAGCAACCAGCCACTCTGCCGGGGGTGGTGGTGGGGGGGGGGGGGGGGTGGGGGGGGTTGTTCCTCGAACATGGCGGGCATGAACGACTGTGCCAGGAGAAATGCATTATGTGCACTGCCCGCGTACCGGGCGCAAAATCATCATCTGCTCGTCGCAGACCACCTGAACATTCATTGAGTAGGTCCCCTTCCTGTTCATGAACATGTTCCTGTTCTCTGCTGGTGGTCGTATGGCGACGCGTGCGCCATGTTTGTCCCCTGGACCATCTGAATCCTGGCCACGGTTGCGAATCCTGCTGCCCTGTCATTCTAGGGAACTGGATGTAGCGGGCCACAATGTCATACAGGGCGTCAGTCATTGCAGGGATGCACCACTGGCCTATTGGTTGGGAGATGCCGGACAGGTCCACCCCTGGCGACTGGGACAACCACGTTGCATAGAATTTCAGGGCCATCATAGCCTTGCCGGCCAGCGGGAGAGCATTAACTGCCCCTTTTCCACGCGGTGCCCAGTGTACTATCAGGTGGCAGACATGGGCGACGATCTCCCGGCTCCTGCCGTGTCTCCTCCTGCATGGCCTGCAGCCTCCGGCGCCGTGACACCTCCTCCTCCTCCGCCCCCTCATCCCCCCATCCACATTTTTATCATCATCCTGTACATCGCCCCCATCGATGTCCTCCTTCTCCTGCGCCAGTCGGTAGGGCAGCCCTGCAGCCTGAGTGAGTGCCACCTGGCCCCTTACAGCTCGTCCCCCTGCTTCAGCCGCCTGTGCCGCCGCTTCTCTGTGGCGCCTGTGCCGATGCTGCCACAGCGCTGCATGTATGGCAGCAGCGCCTCCTCGGCGGCCAACATCGCTGGCTGATGCTCGAACATTATGATCTGCACGGGGGGCGAGGACAGACAGCAGTTGGAACAATGCCGCATGGCCCCTTCCACAACCATAACCCATGAGACTCATGGCCGGCCTGGTTGGCCGGTTGCGCCATGTTTGCGCCAAGTACACGCATGCGCACCCACCCCTGAATTTTCGGGTCCACCGTTTTGGAGTTTCGCGGTGACGCATCGGAAAACCCGAGGGCGGCCGTGCGTTGCGTGCGAATCGCTGCTGGTGGGAACAGAGAATTCGAAACGACCGTAAATATCCTGCACAAATGCCGTTTTCACTCGGTCGAAGCATTCCTGTTCAACAAATCAGGTTTTCGGACTTCCATTTTCTTGTTTATTCTCCATGGCTATTTGTTTTTACAAAACGTGTCAGTCTTCCTCATTTGAATGTGTCACTAGAGCCTTTATGATATCATTTAACTTTTGATCGTGACGTTGCCTTTCACGATACATAGAAACAGACACATAAAATAGACAATCGATTTAAGAATTGGTCATGCATTATGATCACGGCTAATCATCAAATCCTTGATCTCACCTTCACCCGGTACACCTTGGTTACAGTAGCGCCAGGGCTGTTCAAAATTGCTGTCAATTACTTTCGTGATAGTGAGTTCCACATGTTCAGCACTCTCTGGTGAATGCACTTACCGCCACATCAGTCTAGAAATGTTCACTCGGAACCTCAATCTATGAGACTTATTATGGATGCCCCACCATCGGGATTGGACTTAATGAGGTCCATAGATTCAGCATTGTCTACGTGAAGACATTACGTTTCACCTCAGTACAAACTGTGTCCCCTATTTCGTGGCACCCCAACGTCGGTCACATTCTTTCTGAATCTACCCTCTATAATCCTGTTCGGATTGTGTACGTTCCAAGGAGACCTCCTCTCACTTTACTGAACTACAATGAATATATTCCTGATTGACAGAATCTCTCCTTGTTTGGCAGCGCTCTCACCTCTACAATCTGCCTGGTAAACCTTTGCTGTACTTTCTAAAAAGCAAGAACATCCTTTAACAGATAGGGACACCAAAACTGCACACAATGTACCAATTGTGGTTTCACCAGTGCAATTAACAAGAACAAACTTAACTGTGTCATAATTAGGCTTATATTTCCACTGCATTGATGTTCCTTCGAACACCCCTAGTCGTCTGTCTCTGGCGCCTGTTTGTGGACAGAGAGGGAGAATTCCGGATGTCCAATTCACGAAACAAATGTGTCTGCCTGTTCTTGTGGAGGGAAACCGATACAGACACATGCACGTTCTGCACGAACGTGCACACTTCGCACAGACAGTGACTCAAGCCAGGAATTGAACCCTGGTACTTAACGCTATGAAGCAACAGTGCTAACCAATTTGCTAC